>NW_010116309.1:13047-15011 GCF_000699245.1 Pterocles gutturalis
CTCGGGGACCGCTCTCTGCTCCAGCCCGCGGGAGCAAACTGAAATGGAGAGGATGCTTAAAACCATCAAAAGCTTCATCAGCATCACGCAGCTCTTCCCATCTGTGCCTGGGCAGCACGGGCTGGCCTTTTATCTCACTGCTTCCGAAATTTGAGGAGAATTAGCTTATTCCCTGGCCTTTGAAAGTCTCCTCTGAAGTGTTGAGCGGGGCTGTTCGGGTGATGAGGAGATGGATGGGCACTGCTCCGCGCTCCCGGGTGGTCCGGCTGGAAACTCCCCGGCATACCACGGCTTTCCCATCCCACGGACTGGAAAAAAAATCAAGTAGCCCTGGGGAATCATCCCGGGATTTTGACAGACCTGCCGTTATATCCTGGTTAAGCCTTTGTGACCTTCGCTATCCTGCACGGCTGTCTTGCTGGGAGGGTTCATCAGCGAAATAAGGTGTTAAAAATGGGATCTCCTTGGATTTACGTTCTGCTCCTTCTGCGGTGAGCCAGAGGACCGGGATGTTTTTCCCCTGGGATTGTCTGATGGGATTCAAACATGTCACTCCCAGAATTGTCACTTTCCTGGGATGCTGCGATGCCTTCCTGGGATGCTGTGGTTCCTTCCTGGGATGCTGTGGTGCCTTCCTGGGATGCTGTGGTACCTTCCTGGGATGCTGCAAACCCTTCCTGGGATGCTGTGGTGCCTTCCCAGGATGCTGTGGTGCTTCCCAGGATTCTGCGGTACCTTCCCAGGATGCTGCAGTGCCTTCCCAGGATGCTGCAAGGACTTCCCAAAACATCTGGGGATGCTGCTGCTGTGCTGTGGGGAGAGGGACCAGAATGGATCCCACTCCATGGACAACTGAACCCACGTTGTGATAGACAAAAGCAGAGTTATGATTAAAAGTGAGACTATCCTGCTAATATATACTGCATAAAGATAAAAATGAAACTTGACAATTTATTCTGAGATTTTTCTAGTCCATTTCTTCCATTAAATATACTTGGGGAGAAAAAAAAAAGTGATTTTTAATATCCCGGAGTGCTGGAAATGTGGACATCTTGAAAACGCCTTGAAAAGGCTGGAAACGGTCCAGCCACCGAGCACAGAATCTCACGCCCAAACCTACAGCAGGGATTTCAAAAAGTGACGGCTCAGAGCTGTAGTCATGGTGAACAGTTTGATAAACCAAAATACATTGAAGGGGAAAAAAAAAAAAAAAAAAAAGATGGGAAAAGAGGATTAAGGGCAGCCTGGATGGGAGCCTGCCGTGGAAATCTGGCGGTGGCACAGGGCTGGGGACAACTCATCGGCACGGAGGAGGATTGAAATACCGCGTGTGAGCGACCTGAGTAGCTGAAATAGGATAAAATTAACGGTGTAGGAATTTTCTGTGTGTGGGAAACATTAACAGAGATCCGTGATGCCACACATTGTATCGCTGGGAAGCAGCGGGTGTGCGAGGCAGAGGGCATGCTGCCCAAAATAATCCAGGTTTTTCCAGAACAAAGCGGACTGGACTTGGTCAAGAGGAGGAAAAATACTTAAGAGTTTACTACGGGTTGAAAACTGTGAGTTGGGACCTGGAGGGATTTTTAAGGATGGAAAAGAAAAGGGTGTCCCCAGGGCGCTGGCGGAGCATTGTCCCCAGGCTGGCATGGAGGAGATGCACCGAGAGCCAGCCCCTGGCTGAAAGGGGAAATTTGGCACCACGGGGAGTGGCGGGTATGTTCCCCAATGTGCCATACGCAGAGAAATGGAAAAGGAGGGGGGGGGGATAATGGCCTTTAACACTGAGATTAAAAAGAAAGAAAAAAAAAAAAAGAACAAAAACAAAAAAAAAAAAAGAAAGAAACCAACCCAAACCATTACCATGCCCATTGTACCATGAAACACAAAACCTTCCGCACAAAGCGGCGCGGAGCACACCAGAGTAATTAATAAAATGAAAGCCCCCGTTCCTTGCAGATGGA
>NW_010116309.1:15032-15333 GCF_000699245.1 Pterocles gutturalis
GCGCGGGGGGCCCTGCCATGCCTCGCATGCTGCATCTGCTATGGAAATCAGCGGCCGGGGGCCTTTTGTTCGGGCAAAAGCCCTCCCACCAGGGATTTGGCTCGAGTGGATTTTCTTGTTATTAAACATGATTTCGAGCTGGTTGAAGAGCAGATGCTCCGGCAGCATTTGGAAGGAATAACCAACCTTCAAGTGGGCAGCATCCCTGAAAAGTCTGGGACGGCCTGCGAGAGCCGTGCCAGCTCGGAGCTGCTGCGCTGCCCGGGGTCCCTGCTTTGCACATGAATGCTGCTGACACCAG
>NW_010116310.1:0-37828 GCF_000699245.1 Pterocles gutturalis
CCCGGAGCGTCCCGGGCTACCTGCAGCCTCTGGGTCCGGGGAACCTGAGTTCCAGCATCCCCAGCTCTGGGGGAAGGTCCCAGTGGGGTTAGAATGAGTGAAATTAAAATTCATCAGGGGGGGAGGGATAGGACAAGGGGGAACGGTTTTAAGCTGAAAGAGGGGAGACTGAGATGAGATGTGAGGAAGAAATGTTTCCCTGTGCGGGGGGTGAGGCAGTGGCCCAGGGTGCCCAGAGAAGCTGTGGATGCCCCATCCCTGGAGGGGTTCAAGGCCAGGCTGGATGAGGCTTTGGGCAACCTGGGCTGGTGGGAGGTGTCCCTGCCCATGGCAGGGGGTGACACTGGATGGGCTTTAAGGTCCCTTCCAACCCAAACCAGTCTGTGATTCTATTCTATGATGCTGTAAAGTTACCTGGAATTACTTCAATCGTAATTCCTCATCTAGTTCAAATTCCCATTCCCGATATTCTTGTTGAGCCAAGAGTGGTGAGAGAGGAGGACGGGGGAGTTTGGGAGGGAGTTTCTGAGCAGGTGAAGCCCTGTGTGATGATGAGCATCCAAAGGAGCTGTTGGAGGGGTGGGACAGCTGTGACCCGTGGATGCGGGAATGCTCCCCAGGCGTGGGGCACAGAGATGCTCCAGTGGATGAGGAAGCCTTCCATCTTTCATGGCTCCCGCCCAGCCACATGAATCAGCCCTCACGGCTTCCTGAGGCGCTGGGGCTGAGCCCAGAAGGAAATTCTCCCTGTGACAGAAGGTCAGGCAGGGAGCACTCTGCTATGGGAGAGGAACAGATGCTGAAGCTGTGCTGCTTTCAGGATGAGATGTAAAACCAGTCCTTCACTGTTGGAGGCTCCTGGAGAGCTCAGACCATCATCCACAAGATGAACAGGAGAATCATCCCCCCAGGAAGCTCATGGTGGGCTTGACATCCATCCCTCTGGCCCCAGCATCCGGGGGAGACTTTTGTTAGAAAAATAAATGGTTAATACAAGTTCACATCCCATTCATTTTTGCAATTAATTCTTTCCTACTCTTTCTCCATCGCACAGTGGGAATGGATGAATTAGGATCTGTGCAGAGAGAATTGTTCGTTGCTTTCTGGCACATGGATCTACCAAGAGATGGCAGCAAATCTCCTCCTATGGAGCCGGGCACCGGTGTCCTGCTCTCCTGGGCTCAGTTTTCATCCAGGCTGTGAGCTGTGGATTATCCTGGTCAGTGCCAGGTGAATTGAAGGATTACACTAGATGTTCTCAAGGGAGGAAATCTGTGCTTGTGACTTCAGTTTAAATGGGAGAGACTCCAAGGGTATAGGAAATCAGCAAAATGCTCCAAATGTCAGTTCCTTCCTTTATTTTGGCAGCCTGTGGTTTGGGTAATGCTGCATCTTGATTTATTTTACCAGGTGAAAATGGAATAAAAGGGAATCTATAATAATAGATTTGACAACTAATAATGCCACAAATAATTCAGATACAAGATCCATCTAAATGTTCCTCTCCATCACAAGCTTTAGGTCTCGAGCACTCAGAGGCTTAACACCAGTTTGCTGGGAAATCTGGAGCTGCCCCACCCTTGGTTACATAAATCCCTGTGTCAGCCAAGGGATTATTTTTAAACTCTGTCCTGTATCACTGATGAATATAGCTGTGACCCTGGTTCTGATACTATTTCATAGTGAATGAAGGGGGAATAAATCAAAGTCAGTGGAGTTTCACTGCAGGTACCAACAACATCAGGTTCCAGTCCTGGGGCCGGGCTCTGCCCGCAGCTCCCCACTCGTTCCGTACAGCAGTCTGGGGTGAAAAGGTGGGAGGCACAGGGGGATCAGCCCTTCTGCATTTCAAAGTATGCTTCTGATTCCATTCCTTCATAAAGCGGGATCAGTAAATACTATTTTTATTAGTCAATTTATATAGCTAAACTGTCTAAAACTGTCAGTTCCTCCCAAAAGAGTCTAGCTGCCTAAAATGATGCTTTGAGAAAAAAATTGCCCAGCTGTTCTGAATTTTACATGAACAGCTCAGTTTAATTCAACTGCAGTTTCATGTATATCACATAGCATGTCTGAACAGCTGACTAGCTCATTAGCCATAGATCCGAGATGTGTTTGTTCGATAGAGTTGGATTTGGCCCTCCTTAACAACACAAAATGTTTTCAGCTTGTTAACTTGCAAGGAATTCATTCATAATCAGTCAAGAACACGCTGATGGAATGATAAAACAAGCGAGGATGCCTTGCTGTTTGGTATCACGCTATCTAAACACATCTTCGTGCTTCTCACGCTTACAAACTCAAACCCAGTGCTGCTGCTCAGAGGCAAGCCCTCACTGCCTGCTGGTCCCGTGGCAGAGGACAGGTTGTTTCCACCGCAGAAAACGCTGCACCAGGGATGCTTACAGAGCTCCAGTGCTCCTGGATGTCATAATAAATCATTTCCACCTTGACCCGTAGAAATGAACTGCTTCTGATCTCCACGAATGAGCACAAGCAGCTATTTCATAGAGTCACAGACTGGTTTGGGTTGGAAGGGACCTTCAAGCCCACCCAGTGCCACCCCCTGCCATGGGCAGGGACACCTCCCACCAGCCCAGGTTGCCCAAAGCCTCATCCAGCCTGGCCTTGAACCCCTCCAGGGATGGGGCATCCACAGCTTCTCTGGGCAACCTGAGCCACTCACCCCCCCGCACAGCCACGTATCTGTGCACCAGCAGACACCCACCGGTGTGGGGGGGTTTGCAGGGTGTTACCCCCAACCCCGAGCAGCGGGACCAGCAGCAGTAGCACCCAGCAGGCTGGCCAGCGCTGGGCATCCCTGCTTTGTGGGCTACACCAGCGCCGTGCCACCCGTCTGCAGTGGGCTCAGGGCTTGCGGGGGCTTGGGGATGTTACGAGCCCAGAGAGAGCTGTGTTGATTGTTAAGGAAGAAAGCCAAAAAGCAGAAACCAAAAGGGGAAGGCAATAAAAGCTAAACTCCCCCAGCTTCTTCTGATCTCGGGGAATAAGAGCTTGACCTGACATTATGACGCCCCTCGCTCACTCCCTTTGGATTATGTTTTTGTTTCCCACAACCAGCAAGAATAAAAGCCAAGAGCCTCTCCATCACTGTGTGTTTTCCTTCTCACTCCAAACAAAAGTCACAAAGGCTGCAGCACTTTCCCTCACGCCCGTCCCGGACCAGCAATCTGCTTCCAACAGAGATGTTCGCAGGAGCACAAGCTCCCGTGGTCTGGGTAACCTCATCTCCACGCTGCAGAGGCGAACGGGGGGCTCCCCAGGCAGGGGAGAGAGGAAGGTGATGCTCATCCTCAGCCTGGGGTCCGGGCTGTCAAAACAGATGTCATGGCTTGTACAACTTGAATTGTTTGGGGAGAGTTGGAAATTTAATATGTTAGGTGAGACTGGTTCTTTGAGGAGAGAGCACGGACGATATCAGTGACCCCAGAGAGGTGACAAGTGGCACAGAAGCAACAGGCGTGCCATCATTGCAAGGACTGTGACTGTGGGTATCAAAGATCTTCAGAGAAGAAAAGAGGAAAGGAGCTGAAGTCCTGCCCTCCTAGAGTACATTTTTCCTGCAGAGGTTGAAGGATGGGGTTGTCCTCTTTGCCTCTCAGGAAGAGGAAAAATCAGAACTAAAGTTTTCACAGACCACAGTATTTTCTGGATAGATGTTGTTATCCTGCCTTGAAAGCAACGTTAGAGAAGCAGCGAAGATATGGTATGTAAGATAAATAGGTGATAGATACACACCAAGCAAAACATTATTTATAGGCTATTTAAATTCAGGAAGCACTGGTATTAATTTGGCAAACAACTCTTCCCTGTGGTGGTTACAGAGCTGCACAGATGATGATTAGCAATTCAGGATAACGCTTCTTTTACCTGTCCAGGACCAGACTCTGCTGAACAGAGCTGGACCAAACCTGCTCATCAAACACGGTACAAGCGGAGGGGACGGCAGATTCCGGGAAGGAAGAAGCTGCCAGGGCTGGCCACTGATGGCCGGCATTGGCACAGCAGCAGGTTTCATAGCCATGGAAAGTGTTCAAGGAAAATTCGTCTTGGCAAGAAGAACTGCTGCAGCTAAAGGGATGCTTGTGTTTGTCATCTTCACACATGAAGTTTAAGCACTAGGACGCTGCTGGAAGCACGCAGGGGCTTGCCAGCAAAATATTCACATTAGATTGATATTCGAAAAAAAAAAAGCAAGTGGTTCAGCTTTTGTTAAGTGATTATTCAATCGAGTCATATTTAGGCTGCTTGACAGAATCATCCTGCAACTGCAGACAAAATGTAACACTGGTTTTTTAAAAAAAAACACAAAACCAAGCCTAAGAACATCTGTTCATCAGCTGCAGGGTTTATTCTGTGCAGTTAAACCAAATGCATGAGAGCAAATGTAAATGTGGCTGGGCTCTGGGTGCACATCGCCAGCCTTGAACACAGCTGCAGCTTCAGTACCCGATAAAATAGGACACACAGGTTTAGACTACAAGTCTTTCAGTTTCTTCAGATAAAACTGAGTGTATAACATGAGGTCTTCGGTATCTCTAAGCATTGTGATAAAATGTTTCTGCAGTTGCTGTGTGGCTACGACTGCGATTAGCACTGAAGGAGATCATGGATGCTACCATCGGACTAGGATAGTAAAACAGTTTTACCTATTTTGTGCAATAAATAGCACTCATTAAATCACTGGATGTCCTAGAGAAGACAGATACACCCATACAGAAGGATGTACATATAGTATCTTCTATACACTTGAGCTGCTTTTCCCCATGGCAGAAAGGGGCATCTCCGGTTCGGGGCAGAACAGCCCACGCCAGAGAGCTGCAGGGATGTGAACCACCCACAGAGAGGGGCAGAGGGTCCTTCCCACCTCCCTGGGGTTTATACCTGCCCTTGGCATCATACAGGAACAGCCAGAGTCCTCATTTCAATTCCTCAACACACGGGTCTTCCTCTTCAAAAACTCAAAGTATCAAGACTGGCCAACAACTGCCTAGCAAGAACAGCAAGGATGTAATATCAGAAACTCGGGAGGAAGGATGCCGTGGTCAGGAGCCCGCAAGAGAAAAGACCTTTCACAGCCTGTGAGCAAGTCCCAGCAGCAGATGAAAGCTGGTATCAAGTGCACTTGGAACCCCATCCCTCGCAGGAACGGGAGGACTGCGTTAGCACGAGACAAATCGCCCTTTGCAATTGGACCTGGGGGGCTGCTCAGGGAAAAAGGGTTGTTTGCTTTTTTTTTTCTGGAAGATGAAAGAAGATGGCTCAGCTGCAAAGGGGTATTCCTCAGAGGCACAGACCGTGCTGCCAGGGGAGCAGAGAACATCTGTCACCACATCTGCTCCAGGCTCCACGCAAAGGGGCCCTTTACAGTCGTTACAATTCACACTTTGCAGCCAAGGATCTCTTGCAAAGTGCTGCCTGGGAGCTCTCCTTTCCAGCCTGCTTTACATTTATAGAAATGCCAAAAAAATAAAGATTTATTCTTGAAGAAATATTCTCCACAGCTGGTGATGACCATTACTGGTTGCCTGCTCCTTGCAGGGAGCATCAGTGGGTGACTCGAGCCAAGAATCCTTAAAATTTCTGGTTTGGTGTTTATACAAAAATAAAGGCAGGTGCGGGGTGCAAATGCTGCAAAATGAGGAGGCAAAAGGTTTTGCAAATTAAGTCTATGTGGGAAAGGTGAAGAGGGCTTCCCTTCCACATTGGAGGGAAGATCTGAGCAAAACCTCCACCTACTTGCTCAGACACGGGTGAGAAAATAGTTCAGATGCTTCCCTGCACTAAGCTGAGCTCAGGGCAGCCTTGTCACGGATCCCAACAGGGGTCAGAGCTGAAATCATCTCCCGAGCACGAGCCCAAGCGTTACCCGAGGTCTGGCACTTCAGCCGGGGCTGGGAGCAGCCCATCTCCTGGGATGCTGGCCTGGAGAGCTCAGCAGAGATTTGTTTCCTTTCTGCATCCAGCCGGGATGAAGCCCAGCAAGCAGGACAGCACTGGCAGCTTGCAGAGCATCCTGTAGGGATGGGGGGTTCGTCTTCTGGAAGACATTCTGCTCTTTGCTCTCCTCCGCCTTAGAGAAGGAAAAGGTGATTTTCCTCTCAGCCCTGAGAAAAGTCAGCCACAGCATGGAAATACAATTAAATTATTAAAGAATAAGGCAGAAGCTGACACTAAACCCTGCCCTCCCACTCCACCCGTGCACGTACTCACCAGCCCCTTTATTTCATCAATTGTCATCACTGCTGCTGATTTCTACTCTCTTTTGATCCAAGTGTTTTCCTTCTGTCTGCCCAAAAGCTTCTTTTTGATCTTTGGTCTTAAATTTTGATTGAAAGCTTTAGTGAAGGAAATTCCTCCCCGAGTTCAACAGGCAGCACACCAAGCCCTGAGCCAGGCACCCCATAAACAGAATAACTCCTCTCGTGGAGGTGACAAGGGTCTCATTAAGCAGCAGATGTTATCACCAGCCCAGGGGCAGTTTGGGAGCACGTTTGACACTTGGTTTCAGCCATTTCAGGCCATAACTTCAATACATGTCACCCCTGGAGTGACAGCAGGGGGACAGGCAGCCCAGAAGAAGGGGACCAGCTGGTCCAGGGCACACAGTGGGACAGCCACCAGCCTGTCCCCTGCCAGCACAGACCATTAGACCCCTGGTACTCTGCTTTTTTAGACTTTGATTGTATAATAACTGCCTGCAAAAATATTGGCAAAGGCAGAATTCATAAACTATAATAGAAAGCAATTATTTAGACAAAGACAGAATTCACAAAATTTGCTCAAAGACAGTCTTCATTAAGATAAACCATTTGTTTTATTTATTTTATGGTCATTCTTGGGCTTACATTTAGCACTTGCGAAGGATGGCAGAGTAACAGCTCCATCCTAGTCCATCCCTGGGACGGAAAGTGGTGGGACAGGGAGGTGGCAGAGCCACCCTGGACAGCAAGACAATATTTGATGGGGCTGTAGGGCAGGTTTGGATGAGTTGTGTGTATCCTGCTGGCAGAAGCAGCCACAGAAGTATGAAAATTAATGTTGAGGGAAGAAACTTCACTGCCCAGCTTTCCCTGTGCTAGTCAGGCAGAACAGCTCACACGTGCCATCTAGTGATGCTGAGATTTCATATTTCAGGAGCTCTCTGAGCAGGACCAAAAATACTCAGGAAGGTTTGAGAGCCGGGAGCCATGAGGACGGGCACCAGCGAGGCTGCGCAGGCACAGGGCACAGTCAGCAACAACAGCCCCAGGCTGCCAGTGCAGCCCCCCCTGCGTGGGTTCAGGAGTGACATGAACCCAGACCCCAAAAAAACTCCAAAATTTCCCAAATATAGTAGTAAGGCTTGTGTTCAAATCCATACACTCCTTCTTGCAAGTGTACAAAAAACACACTTGGCAAAACTAGAATAACTGAACAGCTAAGAACTAAATCATATAACTATTTTCTAACCAGAATAACTAAGAACTAAATAGCACAGAAGGCACCAGTGCTTAAATCTGAAGAAAAACCAGGATTTAAAAAAATGTGAAGATGTTCTGGGACCATTGTCCAGGGGAACAGCATAGATGCAGATCAAAGCCTCAGGGTTACATAGGATTTATAAGGGCAAAGGAATGGCAGACACTGGGATTACCATTTTAATTACTGGAAGTGGGTTTGAAGGGCACAGACCAAAGGAGGATGTGGGAACAACCATTAAAGAAAAAATGGAAATGTCTTGTGCCATTACACTTACTGCTGCATTTGTCACCTGGCTGCAGAAGGACTTGTGCAGAATTTCCCACCCAGGCTGGGGAGGAGCTGGGCAGGGAGATGCCATCTCCTGTGCTGACGCCTCGGAACCATTTTATGCAGCAGGGATGGAGAACCACGGCACTCGTTGCTGAATGCTGGCAAAGAAACACTTCCTCAAGAGCATACTAAAAATCAATGGGGCGAGCAGCACGCCTCAGAGCACGACAGCAGAAAAAACACACCAAGAAGGTCAGGGCAGAGAACAACTGCCCAGGAGAGTGGGCTCCGCTGTGTTTGGGGTGGATATTAGAGGGGTGGGAATCTGGCTGACCCCTGGGGAGGTTTGCTCAGACCTGAATCCGCAGCCAGGCTGGGCTCTGTCGCTCGGGGGGTAGAGCTGTGCCGGTGGGACAGAGCACCGGCCCCACTGCACCAAGGGCTCCTCTAATCCCCAAAACTCATTAAAGCTGTGACACAAGTGCTTTTTCTGTGTCCAATCTGTCCAGACAAGTTTCCCATATCTCCCTCTAACCGCTCTGCCTTTCATGCTCCCATTTACCCTCCTTTAATTGCAGGATATTTTCATCCTCCATGAAGGCAATTACATCTCGCACAGGATTGCTGTAGCCCACCTCCTACCCCAAAAAAATACCCTAATGAAGCAGGAGAAGAATGGATCAACATTTTCCTTCTCAAAGATTTTTCACTGCAGGCACTACTCAGGGTTTTTTGCCCCCCAAGGAGGAAAGCTGCTCTCTCACACGTGTTTTCAGCCACCTCGAGGGGCTGGCTCTCTGGGATGTGACCTGACTTTTCCCTTGGCTGTTTCAAACTCTGCAGTTTGCTGAGACCTTCCCTGGGACCTGGAAGACACCCCCAGATTCATCCTCAACTGTTTAATCCTCTGCTCCTTCAGTAGTAAGATGAATAGTTCGACTCACTTTCAACCCCCAAATGATTGCCCTTTTCCCTGAAACAACGGAAGATTTTATCTCTCATTTCCCTATA
This sequence comes from Pterocles gutturalis, assembly GCF_000699245.1. NCBI lineage: Eukaryota > Metazoa > Chordata > Aves > Pterocliformes > Pteroclidae > Pterocles > Pterocles gutturalis. Next base: position 8,767 of record NW_010116310.1, read on the forward strand.
CACCTACTCTCATATTTCTTTAAGTTTATCCCTGAAAGCCCTGAATTATTCTTGCTCACTTTTTCATGGCCTGCAGCTTTTCTTTTAACATTAAGAGCCTTGTTTCTGGCAAGACATTAAGGTGCTCATCAGCTGCCAACCTGAAAGCCATAAATACCCCATTTGCATTTGCATTTTGATAGTCCCTCCATCCCCGCTGCCATGGCACCTCTCCCCTCTCTGAACAGCCTGGCTGGCTCCATCCTCTTGGCCCAGGCTGGGTTCCTTCACCCAGGCTGGGGTCACACCTTCCTTCATAGCATCACAGACTGGTTTGGGTTGGAAGGGACCTTAGAGACCATCCAGTGCCACCCCCCGCCATGGGCAGGGACACCTCCCACCAGCCCAGGTTGCCCAAAGCCTCATCCAGCCTGGCCTTGAACCCCTCCAGGGATGGGGCATCCACAGCTTCTCTGGGCACCCTGGGCCACTGCCTCACCATCCATCTGAGGTTCCTCCAGCTGGGACAGTCACACACTTGGTGGTTTGGACTTCAGGAGCTTTGCTCTCATCTGCCCCAGGTGTCTTCTCTTGCAGAAATCTCATCTTGTGATGGAGAGCTTGGAGTCCCCATAGAAGTGCACATTTGGGGAGGATTTGGCAGGCTGCTCACCGACTCAGAAATAGTTTCTCTTTCATTTTATGAGCTCCCATGAAATCGTGCTGCTCGTTTCCATCAGTGGCTGGCGTTCCTTGAACAGCTGTACTGCAGGGCACCTTCAGCATCACTCCCCAAGTTAGCTGCAAGGTTTTAAATACATCGAATGTGTTACAACCTGGCATGGTCTTGCTGGCTCCACATCCAAACACCCACCAGTTGTAGAGAAGAACATTGCTTGATTCCCTTCATCTATTGGCCACATTTCTACAGAGATTCGGCTCCAGCAGAGCTGTTGCCCATTTTCCTTTTCCTCCACTGCATCCAGAGCTGCTCTCTGCAGCTCCAGCAGTCCCCTCCCTGGTTTCCACCACAGCAGAGAAAGATCTTAGTCTGCCTTTATTGCTGAGTTATAGAAAATGCTTCAAAGAGGACAAAATCAGATCTCCACTGGAGTGTGAAATGGGACGAAGTGAGAATGACTCCCAGAACTTGTGATGACCAGCTGATATTTTCCTCTCACCAGATTTTGTTAGGTCTTGTCCCCTTTTAAATCAATTTCAGGACTTCAGCAAGAAGATTTGCACTCTGAAGTGCAAGAATGGGATTAAGAGCAGCCATAAAAATAAAAAAAAATGAGCAAAGCCCTCAAAAATGATGGCCAGCTTCATATATCCTGCCAATTAACAGCTTCTTACTCTCTGGTGAGAAAGCATCACTTGGTGTTAGCTCGCCTGCGTCCCTCAGAGAGCTCAGTTGTCCTTGCTCTCCTTCAAAGAGTCCTCAGTAGATGGAGACATGAGTTAAATTAATTCATTACCATTTTAGGACCAGTAAGATTTGCACTGCCAGTTGCCCACATTTGATGGGTATCTCTGTAGGTGCTCTGGATTTAACCTCGTAATTCAGAGATGACAAGTTCGAAATTCCCCAAAGAGTAAAACTCAGAGTCATCACTTTCAGAGCCATGGATGGCATTTCCCAGGCTGCAAACCTGCGGCAACCAGGGAGAAGAAACACTAAATTCACTTTTCTTTTTTCTTAATATTACTGTGCAAAAGGCACCTTCTGAGACTGGTTTTGGAGATGGACACTGACACCAGCCTTCATGCCCCAGCCTTGCTGGCAGGTCCCCTGTTCGTGGGCTCTCGCAGCTGATCTGAGCAGCAGCTCGGGGTGCACATGTGCAGTGCACAGACGTTACCCTTCCAACCCCGGAGTGGAAACAGGTTGTGAACTTTCCCAGCACAGATCACACACAAGGCATTAACGTTTGGTTCTTCTTTGAAGCCACGTTTGACCTAGTTTAGTTCTTCCTTTCTCTTTCTTTTAGTTCCTTTGGCCTAAACGAGCTCTTTTGGAGCAGCTCGGCAATTTCAGACATCACCCCGTTCCTCCCATCCAACTGCCCTTTCCATCTAGCTCAAAGCCTGGAGCCATAGGGTTGGCTGTGTTGCATCTCCTGCCCCGACTCTTCACCCCTCTCTAAGCCAGCTACTGAGACCAAGCAGCTGGCAAAAGCCACCCAAAAAATGCCCCAAAACCAAATGTACAAGCTGTACAACCATCAGAGCATCAAAGAGAAGGTGCAAAGCTTTGCTCTGCATGGAGCCTCTTTGGACCCAAGCAGGTCGCAGGAGAAACACCACAAGGTTTTCACCTTCTCAAAAGAAGAATCATGCACTCTTTACATGGGCAAGAAACACGTGGTGAAAGCAGCTATTGCAGCATGCTGTGTCATACAGCAGGCTTGTGCAGAAGTCACATCCACAATCGTTTTCAGGAACAGTGTCAAAGTGAAGAGGCTAAAAGCTTTCAGCTTTATCTCAAGCAGTTTGGTTTTTGGGGGGTTGTTTTATCTTGTTTTTAAGTCAGACTAAGCCAAAATAATTCATTAACGACGGCTGTTCAGTGGGTTTCTTCCTAAAAGGCAGCAGGGTCTGTGCAGATTTCCCTTATGAACATCAGGTGTCTCCAGCCCCCAAAGAACAGTATGGCACTGGTGGAGTTTTCCTTAGGCTGCCAGCCCAAGCCAGCTGAGCTGCGTGGAAGAGGCATGGCCCCAGCGTGATTAAACTGGATCCAAACCCTTATTCTGCAACAAAGCAAGGAGCTGGTGGTGGCAGGGCTGGAGAAGGTCAGACAGCAAAGCTGAAGCATGGCTTGCCCGTAACTTTGCCATCGTAGTTGAGATGCTCTTTTCCGAGTTGATCTGATGGCTCTACAAGATTTAAATGCCCTTTGTTCAGCCTCTCATAAAAAAAAATTCCTTAGTGGCAGATTTTGCCCAGTCTCTGAAATTTCCCATCTCATACAGACTCAAACATCCTTCAATACCTCTGAAATCATAAAGATAAACCAGAAAATCCTACACCTTCACCATACCAAGAAAGGACCAAAACCAATTCCTCCCTCCAGCTCTATGTGCTCTTATGAGTAGAAACAACCATGGGTTGAGCAGGGCTGTGACAGAGAGGGTTCAGGAGGAGCCGTATGGAGGAGGACTCCTCAACAGGGATACTGAGGAGCTGTTGCAAGGTGCCCCCATATTGCACAACAGCAGCAGCACCGCAGACTGTTACTTATTCGCTTGCCTTTTATTTTTAATTTTCCTCTAATGGGAGCCAAATGAATTCTGTACCAACAGCTGAAGTGCATGCAGCTACTTCTGACACTGGTAGAAACCAATCTTGCGGTTCTTTGAACATTCGCCTGGCATCTTCCTGAAGCACTTGACCTACATCTTCCTCCTACTCTTCCTTTTGCTTCTGTGTATTCAAATTAACTACTTAAAGGAGTTTTTTCTGTTTTTCTGTGCTTAATAGTAATATGTTCTCTAATGACATGGAGAAAACCTCATAGATCAGTCAGGTTTTCAGGTCTGTGACACCTACCATATACCTTACTTATATAGCATATCCCCTTCTCCCTTTAAATGAGCTCATGAGTTGCTGAGACCCTTTTATACTGCCTTAGATTGGAGATTTTAACTGAGGCTTAACATGTACATGGTTTTTGCAGGCTGTAGGAGCTAATGAGCAGTTTCCATTTGATTTGGTCAAGTAATATTTAAGCAAAGCTGGATGCAACCAGAGTCTTTACAGAAGCATGGCTGTGTTCTCAGGCTACAGCTGCTTCACCTGCCTCCAAACACATGTCTAACAGGAAGATAACAATAGCTCCTTTTCTACCATCTTTCATCCCCCGCCATCTCTTGCCAGCCTGCATCTGTATCTTGCATCAACCAGAGTACTCCTGGCTGCGGGTAATTATGCTTGAACCCAAACCAGACCTCTCAAATCCATTGCAAATGATTGCTGTTATGAGAAAGGCTTCCCCTGGGTTTTGTGCTGGGGCTGGAGCTGCCAGGGTCTGCTTGCAGCACTCAGCACACGTTCACCAGCTGGGACACGGTCGCTGCATCACCTGCCTTCTGCATCAAAAAGTGGTATGTCCCATTGCCCTTTTGTGATGCATCGTGCACTTCGTGATAAATGTCAAGAGCCACCAGCTCACAGCACGACTTCTAGTAAGCCATTGACCTTATTTCTACAGGCAGCACCTACCAGCAGGACAGTTACAAGGGCCAAGTGGTTCAGTTCCTCGGTGTGTGTGACAGTCTTGGATGTGAAGTACAGATCGAAAGACCAGCCACCACCACAAAGGGACTTACTTTGTTTTGATGTTTGCAGGATTGATCAATGGGAGAAGAACCCTGTTTCATCAGGGCTCTGCCCTGGACAAAGCCGGGGCTCCATGGTTCATGTCCAAGGGTGGCACCAAGTACCAACCCCACCACCACCTCCTGGGCTGCCCCTTTGCTCCACGATCCCAAACACACACGTGACAGCCAGAGACGAGCAAGGCTTTGTAGCTCCAAGCAATAGATGTTGGTATGCAACAGCCCCTCGAGCAGCAGCAGTGTGCACAGCCACTGGACACCAGTAAAATATGCAGCTGCACCATTGCAAAGCCTACTTCCCACACGCATCGAGCACAGCGAGCAACCTTCTGCAGTCTCCCAAGCCAGGAGTCTGCTGGTGTTGGCACTGTGGTCTGCCCAATGCTGTTCACTCCGTTACAAGTAAGCAGCTTGCATTAATGGTGTGCATGGCCTTAAATATCCATGTGTGTTACAGAAACACTTGGGCTAATTAGTCAAATCCACATCAGAAAGCACAAGTTCCTGCCACCCCTCCCATTTCATTATGAACACCAGATCAAGAGGTTAAAGACCAGCCTTTCAAAGGTGACCAACACTTAAACACCTCGGCAGTCTGGCCCCAAGGGGTTAGCGTGAGTGCCTGTGTCAAAGCCAGGATCCTCTTGGGAAGACATCTGTTGCACATCCTAGTTTTGGTCTTACAGACACAAATCTCCTTCAGTAGCAGCCTTGTTTGCTGATACACAGAGAGGTAACCCTAGCACGGAGCAGAACAAGGTCACAGAGTCTAAGAGAAATCAGATTTAGCCTTCTGAACACACCTGAGAAGCACAACCCATTCCCACTACTCAAACAGTCCTACTCTGAGCTCAGCCAGGGCCAGAGGAGGGTATCTGGAACAAGATGGGTATGATCTTTTTGGCTCTTTCTACTGAGACACGCAATACCACAGAGAGCCACGAAGTGTCCTTATTTACGATGGAAGAACTATTCCCACGAGAAGACTGTAGGTGTGCACATTGCTCAGCCTGGGCATGTCTTCTAGGTCAAGCAGTGGGTGTCGTTCCCTGACCAGTAAAGGTATCCAGCATTCACAGAAGCCTTTAACCATGGCGATTCTGCCTGTCCCATCAACTGACCACCTATGAAAAAAAGCTGAAGATTTATCAACAGCACAGGGGGACAACTTTGGACCCTACTTTCATACACAGAAGTGTCAGAGGAGAATTTGTGCAGCTCTGTTTTTGCAGACAGAAGTAGGAGGCTGGGTTTAGCCAAGCAAGCGTTTTTCTACTTCAAGAGCATTTCCACATGAAGTTGATCATGTTAGTTTAAACTCAAAGCACAGTGCAAGGGATGTGTTACACTGGTGTGGTGACGATCTCCTTGCCAGGTTAGCTGGTGTTCAGGATCTTGAAGAGGAGAGCAAAGCTACGCGCTATTCCCTAAAGAAAAATTATAAAGAGTCACTTTATTTTGATGTTTCAATGTTCAGTTTCAAGAGAGATGCATTTAGAAATACAGACTCGTACAGAATTATTTTTAAACTGTGCGGTTTGCCCCATTTGTGAAATTATTTTGGATCTGTTGCCCAGCGAGAAGATAAGCTTTCCTGTGCATCTCAGTCACCTTGCCAGAGCCTGGGAACTTCCATGGACACCAGTGCAGGCATCCCCTCTGGTGGGTTCTTCTGGAGATCCTGACATTTGTGGCAATTACATGCTCAGTGACCACAGATCCTCATCTGTACATTCATTAAAGCTTGCAAGTACAGCTGAACTCTGGATAAAGCACAGGAGTGGACATGACTGCCATTTTAAGTCATTTTCCTTATGAAAGATTATTTGACAGCTGTTCTTAAAAATTACATTTAGGGAACTCTCAGCAGGACCTCTATAAATCCCCTGATTACCTGCTCTTTGCTGACTTTCTCACTGCCGATAATTATCGTGGTTTGCCCATCTCCCAGCAGAACCTTTCTTACTTTCCTAATTAAAATTCCTTTGTGGCCATCATCTAAGAGCTCATAATCCAAAAAAACTCAAGCCGTTGCACAAACCAGATCCAACTCATACCTAATGTAAGCCCATTGCAGTGGAGTCAACAGTTACACCCAAAACCAAAGAACCAAAGCCTGTGAAGAGCTCCTGGGCTCCTCCAGCCTGCCTTTCTCCCACTGGGATTGCTCTGCTACAAATCTCAGGGAGGTTTGGTAGAATGTAGTTTTCAGGGGACTAACCTGGGCTTTAAAGAACACATTTCCAAGGGCACATCCTGATATTTCATCTATATTTTTACATCTCCCCACCCTTCACTGCAGCTTCACACATTAATGAATGGTGGCATTCCCAATGCTGAACCCCGCCAGCATCACGAGCCATGACCACCTTAAGCCTCGCTTGGCTAAGCTTGCCACATTTGGCTGGTTTAACCTTTCTTCTCTAACACCCCAAATATTTTTGCCCTTCTCACAACTCTTAATTAGCTAAGGAAAAAAACCCCAAACCCCAGTGATGCCCAAACCTGAATGCAGCCACTGGTGAGGAATTTGTAACATCATGTGGTAGTGGGTAATACCATGAAAATGCCCATTTGTCTGGATCACCGAGATTCATTCCAAAATCATGCCTAACATGGAAACTAACACACCACCCTAATGCCAATTATTAGCTTCAAAGGCAGCAGCACAGACTAATGCTGTAGACAGATAATATCAGACATCCCTATATTAAAGCAAAACACAAATGATTTAATTTCATTTAGATTCACCTGGAAAATTCTGGCTCTCCTGTTTATTGTGCTGGTCCCCACGTGTCATGGGAATGGCGTTGGCCATGTTCACCCATCCCAGATGTCACTGCTGCCCATGTGCTAACCCGGGCTGGTGGCACCACGCCTTGGCTAACAGTCAATCTGTCACCGCAGCAGATCCTAATAGCAGGTACCGGCTATAGCGAGGTGAAAATCAGGCTCTTGGGGAAAAGTCGGTCATTAACTCCAGCTATTAAAAAAAAAAAAAAACCAAGCAGGTCTCTCATGCAAGTTACAATGAGGTTCTCATCTGATCAGTATTAATAAAATGATATTGAAGTTTGAAGTGATTTGGGCTGCACAGTGGAGTTGCAAGATATCTTCTGATTCAATCAGTTTGGAACTGAAAAATGAAATGCCTCGTGAAAGGGTGCTTCAGGAGCTCTCAGGAAGTTTTAAGCAGCTCGTTTCATGGAACAACATGTTGCAACACATGCAGGTTGCATGGTGGATGACGGGCAGCCTCGACTGACTAATCCATGTGGGTCCTGGTGGAGAAACCACTCTGGTCAGTGGGAATCGTCCTAACTGAAACCAGCTGCTTGGGCAAGATTTTATATTGGTCTGGCTCAGTTCAGGAATTAACTCCCGTTTGCTCTACCTAGTGTCAGAAGATCTGCTCTTCTCACACTCCTGGATCTTTCTGTTCTGTGAAGAAAACACCCAGGGAACCCACTCCAGCGTCCCCCCATGAGTTCCCCAGGACGATGGAACAGATAGACCCTGCTGGAGTCCTGCACCACACAGATTGTGTGGAAATGCGAGGAATGAGCCCAGTGCAGTTAAAAGAGAATATCTGCATAATGCATATTTACCTTCAATTGCCAAGAATAAATTCCACAAATGTTTTTCTGTGCCTTTTCCAAGGTTTCTGGCTTGAGCTCTTTACAAAGTGACTGTAGGTCTTTCAGCACAATCTCGTGCATCTGGTTTCGTTCATGAAACAGTTTGTTTCCTCATATGATAAAAACAAACCTGGCAGTTGACGTATCTGTGCAGAGCAAGAGCAGTGCCAAGCCATTGTCAAAGCTCCCACAGTTTGAAGTTGGATCTAGACATGGCAAAACATTCCACAAGCTTTCCTCCACTTTCTCGGGTAGGAATTCATCGCCCTGTGCCACAGCAGACATTGCAGTGCCTCCAACATTTGAGATCTGAGAAGAGAAATTCGTGGGTAGCTCCAACAGAATGCAGATGGAGGGGTAACAACTCCATAAACTCATGGATCAGCCACTCAGCTCCTCTCTGCCAGAACACTGGCTGTAAGAAACCCTTTGCAATGGGGATGAAAGCAGTGCAGGGCTATAAAAACATTATAAGGCTTTATATAAAGGGCTGCAAAAACATGGAATCTTGTTTATGTTATCTCCTGATGCATCTTGTGGAATCCTATAGGACTGAATGATCCTCATTCACAGGATGGTTGTAAAATCAGCAGAAACCTTGTAGTCATATGAAATCCTATCATTCCCTCCAATAGCTGGATGTCAGAGGGACTCTCTGGGGCTTTGAACTGTACATCAGGAGCAGATGAGGTCTCCAGATGCCTCTCATCACATGATAGAGATCTTTAGCTGTAAGGGCTCTCTAGCAATTCCCTCTGCTCACGTGGAGCAAAACTCGCTGTTGGACAGAGTCAGTGCAAGGTCTGCATTTCACTTAAATTCCCCTTAAAATGTAAAAAGAAGAGGGGTTTGCTTAGGACTTTGTGAAAGCAGCAAATTTCACTCTGATAAAAATAACACCAATAGATAAAGGATGTCCAACGTACTGCCTAGAGCCCATGGAATAACTGGTGACCATTTCCCCTCTTCTCCCAAACTGAATTACTATTTCCATCACTAACCTAACTTCTTTCCATCAGTTGCACAGCCACGTGTGCTGGCTTAACCCAAATATTTTGGCAGAAGTTTTTAGAGGACCCTCAAGGAATTCCTCCGCCTTATCCCTTGGACACATTCTAGGAGGGATGTGTCAGGGGAATATTTCCATTATGGGGAGCTCACTCCATTAAGTCACCATTAAATGCCAAGCCTAAATGTCTAAATCCACCACTGGGAATAGCCACTGAGACAGCAAATTGTAACCCAATATTTCAGGACAAGAACAAAATGCGCATTTTCAGCTCATCTTGCTGAACTTTATACCAGACACTGAAACCTGGAAATATCTCCTGCTAAAAAGCAGAAGCGTGGCATGCAACATACGCATCCAGTGGGCAACACCATGGATTTACAACCCAGAGACACTCAGACATTGCTCAGAACAACACCAAAATACATCTTTCCCAGAGCTGACATAGTGGACAGTACGGAATAAGTAATGCTGGACCATGCATGGCCACGGCAGAACTTGCTCCTTTCTTGGAGCAAGAACAAGATCCAGCCGCCCCTTTCCAGACACGCTTGGATGTCCAGCACAGACGCGCCCGAGCCCTGCCCCGCTGCAGGACTGAGCACCACAAACCTCTGCCCGGGCTCGCAGCAGCCCCGGTGGTGATCCCATCCAGGACTGCTGCCGCCCAAGCAGCCCACGGTCTTTCCTCCCCTGGCTCTTTTTTAATTTCCCAGTAAATTGCTGGGAAGTCTTCTTTAAAAGAGATCAAGTCCATGCAGATGATTTTTAAACAAACCTTTGGTAAAAAGCTGGACCTCAGCTTAATTGATGAGCAGGGATTTGGTGGTGTGAGAGTCCTGTCTCCGAGTGTTGGGGCGTTAGTGGATGACGGAGTCTTTTTTTTCAGTTTCGTAATAGCTGTGGCAAGAAAGCTCTCTAAAATACAACAAAGAAGAAGTTTTGATTGATTTCTTTTATTTTTTGAGTTTTCAGAGGTCAATGGGGAAAGTGGATTGGGATTCCCCCCACCCCCTTAGTTTTTTTTGTTTTGTTTTTTTTCTTGGTCCTGCCTGATCTACAGGGCATCACTACACACATTGTTTTACATAATCTAAACTTAAAGTCATTATTTCTGTCATCCAGTCACAAAAGCAGCCCCCCCATATTCCCAACCACTAGCCAAAAGCAGGTCACAGCAAAACATCTCCCACAGCAAGACTTTTGACAAAAAATGTTTGTTACATGAATTCCAAAGCACATTAAAACGTTTTGCCTTCGCAGATCTCAGCAGCAGTTGCCTTATTTTTATTTTCACATCATAAAATTCTGACAATTATTTTAAAAGAGAAAATGAGCTCAATTAGGAGAATGAGAAAGGAGGAACCCAAAGACTGACACACAGGCGTTTGACCCATGCTGTCAGAACTTGCATTTAATGGGTTTGGGTCCATTACCCAAGTGTGCAAGTCCTGACCCAGCCCTTCGGGCTCCAGCTCTCCAGGAGATGTACCACAGCTCTACGGTAATAAGATGTCAACTGAAACCAAGCCAAAGCCCCAAACTTCCTTTCGCAAAAGATATAAAAACAGACTCTACAGAACACCTGTGTAAATTATTTTACCCCCTCCGCTTTGCTTTCTCCCAGGGAGGGAAGGCGAAACTGAAGTCATCGTTTCTCTATAGGTGAATTCAAAACACATCGGTGAGAAGAATCAGAAACTTGGAAGCAAGTATCAGAGTAGGTGTCCAACTCATCTTTTGGACAAAGTCAGCAGAAAGGGTAAGTGAATTTTTCCCCATAACCATGGTTTATTATATTGGGTGTAAAGGATTGCTCCAGAGAGATCAAAGCCCGATGCATTATACAGAGACAGTAACCGAAGGTTTACCAGACCTGCCATGAGATGCAAAACCAAGTTCCTGTGGTCAGTGGAGACCTCATGACCTCTCACAAGAGTTGACCACAGCATCCTGGTCAAATACCAAGAAGTTAATTACATTTGGGCTTTCAGCATCCTCTGCTGTGTGAGCAGACCGAGGGAACCTCTCCCGCCGGGTCCAGCGTGCCCCACCAGCCCTTGCAGCAGGGAATGGAGCACGGGGCAGGGATCTGATCTGAGCTGGTGAGGAGCTATTTAGGTATTTTAAGGTACGCTGTAGGTAGATGTGGACCTTAAAGGAACAAAGCTGCGATTGAGCACGATTTCCCCTTCTGTGCCCCAATACCCACAGCTCTGAGGATCGGACCTGCAGATAAACTGACCTCCATCTGCCACCTCGTAATCAGGACTCAGCTTGCTAAATATTTTAACTGGCAATATCCCAAATGTAGATTTCCTGAATACAGTCACTTTCTTTTTTTAAAGTGCGTCAATAAAGGGAAAACAAACGGCAAGTCCTCCCTTTGAAGCTGCGACTTCGAGGTGAATAAATATGAACGTGCTATCAATGCCGTTAAGACACACATTCCTCCCAAATACCATAGCAACTCCATAAAAAATGCCTTCCTCCATTTCTAAGGTCCACATGCACTTGCTGCCCCAGCACAGGTCCCATCCTGTTCCTGCACAGATGCCCAGCACCATTCCCAGGGCAGGAACGGAGACAGGAGGCCACCCCAGCTTTACTACTGATTTCCACAGGGTTGTAATTCCCACAACACGCTGCAAAGCCTCAGTGTTGACAGCACAATGTAAAGTTAATCGAGGCCAAAAGTTTCCCTGTATTTGCACATATCCCACTGTGACTGAAGAGAAACCCTACGTATATCCTGGGGAAAAGACCTGGTGTTTAGTGTTTTGGGCCGTTCTCAAGACAAACTCCCAACTACTTACCCAGCCCTGGCTGCAGGGAGACACCAGTAACTCTCCCATATGGAAGATCTTTACAGAATCTTCCTCTGTAACAACTTATTTCCTTCCTTTTCCCCTCACTATTAAAAATATGCTGGTGCCAGAAATGTGTGGCTGCTCCACAGAGAGATGTATGTTATTATAATGACATTTAATTTAAAAAAAAAATCCACAGGTTCCAGCTGTCCTGTAAGTCATATATTCAATATAGCATAAAATTCGTAATAGAGCAGCTGTTGTAACTTAATTCAAATTTTGACCAGAACTCATACAATTCTTTCAATAGTTTGTATCAAACGACCATAGAAGGAGCTAGCAGGTATCTCCAGGAAGCTATCTGCTTGCCATTTCACTCATGTTTCATTAACTCCAAGCTCCAGCCAGGAATAATAATAAATTTTAAAAAGTTAAGAAAAAACCCCAAAAACCCCAACAGCTAGCTTAATTGGTCTAAAAGCAGTCATTTTCATTTTCTGTTCTTTGTGAGAGCTATGCTCTTGTTTTTTCAGATGTGGTTACCTTCATTTTTCTTAGAATAGCTCCTTGTTTGCTCTCGCTCCCCAGCTCGCAGGGCACACGCTAACTGGAGAGGCAGATGGATGGGGAAAGTGGCTTATTTCAAATAGGAAACTGAAAAACCACATGAAGTTTTCAGTGCAATGGATGAGACACAAGCAGGGGTGTTATTGGAGGCTGTGAGGCTGTTTTAAGCCAGACCAGGGCAGCACGCAGACCCCTGATAGCATTTCACGGGGGGATGAAGTGACCTGACCCTTCCCAGAGCCAAGACCCTCAGTCCCTCAGCTGCCCAGGTGGATGTTGGTAGTAGGAGAAGTTACAGAGTTAAGCTCAAGTGTCTTTCCATTTTCTGAAGGTCTCTCCTGCACCGAGCTACGCACCCAAGGGTGCCCGTCCAGGGCAGGGGAGGAGCCCTAACACAGCCTACGCTGGGGAGTCCAATTTTGCCTTTTCCCTCCCTGCTTTCCTGACTCCTTCCTCTCTTATACAAGCAAGAGAGCACCTTGCAAGCAGCTCAGCTTGCCGGGTCTTTGCTCAGTGTCTGGGGGAAAGGCAGAGCGAGCTGGATCCACCAGACAAGGTTTTGCTTTTGCAACAGAGCCAATCCCCATATTCCCTGTTGATGGACACGCTGGGGGCCACCAGTGACTCGCAACCAAAGAAAACTCCAACCAAAGCTGCACAGAGGGAAGAAATGCCTAAAAGTTGCGTTATGATGTAAAGTGAGGGGGATCTATAGCACTGAAAGTCATTTCTGAGAAACCCACACCACCAGGCAGAGTGCCACAACCCTCGTCCTGCTCATTGTCCTTTCTCAGCCTTGGCAGGGGGAAATTACTGCTTTGATTTACGGGTCCATTGCTTGCTTTTGCATGCGGAAACAACCTCTGGAAAATCAAGGCACCATCACACAGAGAGTGGTGCCACCCTCCAGCTCTTGGACAGCCCCAAACACATCAGCCACCCATCGGGCATCACAGAAACCCACTGCAGGCTGCTAGGGATACAGCAAAGGGGGAGAAATCCAGGATAAACCCTCTGCATGGCTCATCGCAAATTTTTGAGCATTAGACAAAGTGAGAGCACAGCTGCAATCATAAGAAGAGGATGTTTCAAGCAGGGGGATCTTCACTACACATTTCACTAGTGAACTGAAGCAAACCACTAAACAACATAATCATAGCTGAGCAATTAACACACACCCCCCCCTCCCTGCTGTGCTATTGCCAAGGATTATTTAGGCTGGTCACAACTCCCAGCATCTCCACTTTGCAAGAGCCCAACTGCTCAAGAGCCCAAAACTCTCCCCTGAGCTTTTCACCCAGCACTCCACCACCCCTAAACACCAGCCTGAGCTGCTCCCTTGCAGGGGCAGAGGGAAAATCTGGCAGATAAAGCTGCCATCACACCTGCAGGCTTTTAATTTGCAAATTGGTAAAGCCGGTATTGGTAAGTGGGAGAAAGCGAGTGACCTTGGAGCAAACCCCACAGAGGGTAACGCAGCAGCTGCCCCGCAAACTGATAGGGAGATGCCACTAGATGGGGACAGTGCCCACAGAAATTAAACCACCCAGGAGAGGAGCCCGTCTCCAGTATAAGGCCACTGTGAACTGGAGAAAAAAAAAATGTTGGGAAATAAATGGATAGCACTTCTTGTTTGTAAAGCACAAGAGTTAATTTAGCTGGTGTGATGGTGAAAAGCACCAGGAGGCGGTGGTTTAGTGATAAATAGAAAAGTGAGTGAATTCAGCTGCTTGGTGTAAGTGTGAAATGAGTTATTTCTGTATATCAGAAGTTGACAATCTCCATTTATCTTCTTTTCCCCATGCCTGCTCCCCTGCACCTCGGGTCTCCTCAAGCACAGTCTGGGCTGTAGGATTCACCCGTCACTCCCGAATGGAGCTGATCATCTTCCATGGGCACCTTCAGCTGCCCTGCCCCTCGTCCCCGGCGTGGGGGGAGCCCACGTGGAGGAGCTGCTGCTGCTGACCTGCCCTTGCCCTGCTTTTACAACACACCGTTCTGGTTTGTGGTGTTGGTTTGCAACACATTCAAAGGGATGTTTCAGCAGCATTCCGGCAGTCCATTAAATAATGCTGAATTCAGTAAAAAAGGGTGGTTACAGGTAATCCATCAAACCCACCCAGCACCAGTGCTGGAATTGGATTGTAACTGGTTACCTTGGTTTGTGTCCTGTGCAAACACCTGTGTTAAGGGATGGATTATGCCCCTAAAGGCTCCTGAGCTGCTTTCTCAAAGTCAGAGTTGTGTGAGCACAAATAGGTTCACTTACCTGTTTCGTTTACAAGTGATACATTATAAGATAGTGGATTTGTCTTTCATTTTGTACTAATCACCTAAATGATGCACTGGAGAAAATGCAAGTTTTTCAGTAAGTGGATAGCAGAGGAGAAACTTTTTCCTGGCATTAAATAATCTTTGTCATCTCTGATCACGTACAGTTAAGGGCTGGTGATCTTGTTCCTGTAGCTCTCTCACCCAGAACACCAGCTAAAACACGAGAAGGAGCCCAACTTGAAAAAACCCGACAATACCCAGAGTTTTAAAAAAATCCACGTGCATGTTGTGACCTGCTGTTTATTAGGCTTGTGCTGGCTCTCAGCTCGCTGCAGAGCAACACCAAGAAAATCTTTGGTGATCATTGTAATTACCGCAGAGCAGGCAGCAAATCCACTTCTATTTTTCTTCTGTTAAATAAAGCTGCAGCTGTGATGGAAAGAGGGGAACGGCTGGAAAGGACAGAGAGCTTGCAAGAGCAGTGATGAGATTTGCAAAAGTACGAGAAAGATAATATTCTTTCAAAGATGGAAAGATAAAACTGTGGGTAATTCTGAAAAATAAGATGACTATTAACATGTAATTAGTATCTGACTTTGGGCTCTGTTTAGCTCGTCTTTAAGCCAGCAGAAGCGTTCTCCTCTCTCCCAAAGCAGCAGCTCAGATCCTTTGGACCACTAACGTAAACCACGCTGATTGCTAACAGCGGAATGGGATGCTGAGGAAGGCGGTGTTCCTGCAGCCACGGAGTATTTCTGCTGCCCAACTGAAGTGCAACAGAAAAATCATTTCCAAAAACAAAATTTAAGAGTGTGTAGAAAGAAAATAATTTCTTCCCTGACTTTGCAAACAGCTGGCAACTGCATCTGTGGAGCATCTTCGCAATCCCTTCTTGGGTGATGCTGCAAACACCATCACCCGGCTTCGGTTTGCTGTTTTGTCGAGCAGAGTTTTCACATAGGAGAGCGATGTGCACACGTGTGAGGTTTGTGCACACATATGTTGCTGCACAAACCGACACATTCCCATTGCAAATCCCCTTTGCTTGAAGATAGGACAAATTTTACTCATTTCTAAACAAAGCCTCATCTCTTTATTTGAAAATAACTCATTTCTAAATGGAAAAAAAAAAAAAAAGCCAGTGAATTTTATCACCAAAAAAAAAAAAAAAATCAGGTTTCGGTTTTACAGTGAGTGTGAAATACCCAGTTCTGACAGTTTTCACTTTTATTATACATTGCATTTATTTGCACAGCTCTTCTCTTACACAGGCCAGTAAGCGACTGGAAAGCGAGGGCTTCACCTCTCCCAAGACCATACAACCCCTGAGGGCAGAAGCTGTTTAGCTCCAGGGTTCCCTCCCTGGAGGGAACTGGGGAGCCCAGAGATCTCCCGAGGGACCAGCTGGTGTGGGGACATCCAACACAGGGTGGGGTCCCCACACAGGGATGGAGGGAGCCCCGAGGCTGGTGGGTGTCCTCGGATGCCAACGCATCCTCTGGTGGAACCACGGACCTGGTTTTCTGTAGCACGGCTATGGAAAAAATGCCGTGTTAGAAGGTGAAAATAAAAATTATATAATAAATATCATGTCATATCATATCATATCAAAATTATATCCTTCTCAAAGTGATGCTCTGGCTTTTTCCCAGACATAGAAGCATTTTCATGAAAACCAGGGGCCAAAACTCCAGTCGTGTACACAACCCCCTCTCTCACCTTGGAAACAAAGGCAGCAAAAAGAAAGAAAAATTCAGAAAGAAAAGAGAATTGGCTTGTGTTCCCATCACAGGGCCTCATGGGTGTTTTTCTGCAATAATATTTATTTTGTTCTCCTGCTTTGGTGGGGCCATCAGGGCGGGGAGCCAGGCGGCAGGGTGAGGGGCGCAGATCCTGAACCGTGGTTTCCTGGGCAGAGCTTTCCGAATCGTCCCCCCCATTCTCACCACCCTGCTTCTGCAGCTTGGAGACCTCAACAAATTGTCTGACTGCTGGAGGTGACACCTGCGCCTGCCAGCTATCACCGCCAAGCCTGGCAGCGGCTTTAAAAACCCAAAAGGAACAATATCGTCCCAATTTCCAGCTGGGTAATTAGTGCCTGGGGTCAACGCCTTGTGCTCCTTCTTGGAGAAGCCAGGGGTGGGAAAGCGCCAGTGACCCCAGGAGCATCAGCCCAGCCTGGGGCCAAGCAGACACCTAACGGAGGCAACCAGAGATTTGGGGAAAATACCTTCAGTCTTTCAAGATGAAAGGCAGGGTTTCAGGAGGAGCAAGCAGGCGCTCGCAGCATCTGCAGCTCCCCCACCCAGCCACACACGAGCTGGTTCCCTGGCCAGAGCTGGGGTCTCGGCCCCAGAGCCCCACGGCGCCTTGGGGTCAGACAGTGATGGGAGGTGCACAGCGATGCAGCCGATTCCTACCGCAGCCCAACAACCCGAGTGCTTAAAAACAAACTGCCTGTGGTTAGTTAAATGGAAAATATGCAAGATCGTGCCTTTACCCAGTGTGGGCTCACCCCAAACCCAGCCCCATGGCAGGGGCCGAGCTGCTCCTCTGCCCCACGCCTTCGGCAGGACAGGAGGGGACCCAGCACCTCCCCATTGTGTGCATCTCCTAAGGATGTGCATGAACAAAGAGGTGTTGCGATTTTGTTCCAACTGATAATCCCCACCGTCTGCATCATGGTAGACTCCAAAATTCCCTTCTGGACCACCTTGGTGCTGAGCAGCCTTAGCAGAAGCCTCGACCTTGCATCAGTTCAACCGAGTGCAACTGCGTCACTATTTTGGAGAAAACTGCTTTCTGCAGTGGCCCAAGCTCGCCCACGGTAACAGGAGGGCTTCATTATTGTAACCCGTGCCACCAAGATGACAATTATTTTTCCAGACTTATGAAAAACAAAGATGATTTACATATTGCATCATATAAACAACCTGATTCTCAAGCGTGGGCTCATTTATTCCATCCCAAACCAGATGTGCAGTGGAAGATGACAAAGCAAAGCAAAGGGACCACCAAACAAATGTTTTCTACCAGCAGAGACTTTATCTAGATTTCATTGAAATAATCTGCTGCACCCCAGCAGTGAACACTGCAAACTGTCAATGCTTTCCATGTTTCCCCGACTTTCTGGCATGCACACGGAAATATGTTGTTAGAAACATAAGCAAAAACTTCAGACTAATTAAAGGGATTTTATCTGTTTAAAATCATATTTTGTCTTTTAAAAAGCAGACATCTCCCTGCCTGTGTGTTCTAAACAGCAGCTCGGATTATTAAAGCAGAAAGAAGTTTTACAAAGCTCATTTACATCACGCCGGTTATTGTCTTCTGTTTATTTTTGCATGTCTCCCAGTGCAGTCTCGTCGCTCCTACCTTTCTCCACCAGCACTTTCTAATCAATGGCATTTGCAGACTCTCTCGCCCAAAAGCAGGAGACAGGACGGTTCAGTGGTTAGGGCACTAGACAGGGATACACCTCCCCGCTGCCAGCAGCCCGGGGGATCCTGGGCAAGGCGCTCACCCGCTCTTTGTCTCTGCTCCCCATCTGTAAAACACCATTTTCCAAAGCGGTCCCAAAGCACACAGCTCGGAGCGGGGTCACGAAGTACAGCCTTAGCTTGTGGATCCCACCAATTATCAAAAAAAAAGCTCCAAAATGATTTACGGGAGCGGTACGCTGTAATTGTCGGAGTAATGAAGCTGCAGGTAAGGCACATGGCTTTGAAGAAAGAGATATATGAAAGTGTGCGAGGGAGCTTCAGTCCTGGGGTGGAATGTAAATACCAGCTTTCCAGGCAAACACCCTGCTCCAGAATGGGAGTAACTTGATTCAGGCGTGAATATTCTGCTTTAAATAGCACGGCAGTGCCTTATCTTCCTATCTGGACTATGAGGAAAGCCTTTGTTTCTCAGCAGACTGCCACTGGCCTGGGTGATGATCTCGGGGCATGTGACTGCTGGGGTGGGTACGAGCTGAACTGGGGTTCGGCGCCGCAGCGGGGATGCTGGTTTTTCTGCAGTGAGATCCTCGCACGTTGCAGACAGCCTGTCCGGGCGTGGCTGGAGCTGCACAGACGAATGTGTAGGAGCAGAAAAGGAAGGCAGGATCCTCTCCCCCCACACACACACACCATCCTGCCATCTTAGACCAAGGTTATGGCCTTGCAGACATAGCACGAGGCTGCACTCTTCCAAAAGTAGATCCCAACACGACCGATGCAGCACGAGGCAGGCTGGGATTTGCCCCCTGGACCTCTCTGCCCTGCAGAGCCCGTGCCACGCGTGCAGCTGCCAGGGCATCGCCCCCCACGCTGCTGGGAGCACACGTACCACGGGCTGCCCCAAAATCCAGGGTCTGCAACCCTGGCAAAACAAAAATCCCGTGTGTGTAAGAGCAGATAACACCAGAATCCCCACGGCTGGAAGCCATGGAGGAGCTTAACAGCACTCCCCCGTTCAGGCACCAGCATCCTCAGGGTCAGGCTCAGCGCCCAGGGTACCGCGGTCAGCAGGTGAAGTGATGGATAACATGGGGCGTCAACCCGGTGAACACATACAGACGTTTTGTAAAGCAGAGAGCAAATAATTAAGAGCTTGTAAATGCTTGAACACCCATTTCTGATACGAGCTGCTGATTCGAACCACAGGTACTTATTCAGCAGGAAAAACAGCGTGTACTTGGCTTTAGCCCTGTTTCTTTTCCGAATCTGGCTTAGAAGCAGTCCATACCTGGAATATTTTTTTTTCACTGACATTTCATGGAATATTAAGAGCTATAAAGAAAATCAGAAGATAAAGATTTCTTTTACTGAATGTAAATAGTTCCTCTCTTCTTGCCCCTGGTCTCTGCACAAGCAGCTCCACGTCCTCTCTGCCTCTCCGTCCTGCGAGCCTGTACCCATCCTTTCAGCATGGCTCCCTCACGGCATTAGTACTAGTCATAACATTATCCAGCTGTTTGTTGTCATTAAAAATAAAATAACAAGTATAATATTGAACTTTATGGACATTTTGCTGTAACACGACTTTACCAGATGTCCTGCCCCTTGATTAAGCACGCCACAAAAGCATGGTTTATAATGACATGAATACAAAGCAAGATGAAAGTCCTGGGAACGCCTGGGTGCTCTTTTCTTAACGCAGCTGAATTCGAGATGGGTTTTGCATCTCTCAAGCATAAATCAAATGGGGGAAAAAGGATCCTCTGAACTAGTCTGTTCCTTGAGAGAAACAGTATTTTCTGTCACAGATGTTAGTCCACATCGAGAATTATTCTCTGCTATAAACTTCCACTTCCCACGTTCACGGGTTCCCAGCCTGGACTAGAAAGTGCTGAATGTTTCAGGTCTGACTACATTTATTGATCAGCATTATGAAAGATAAGTAGAGTACCGCTTCAGAGGATGTATGCCAGCTATAATTCCTCATCTCTATTCCCAAACTGTGCCAAAACGTACACGGGTGGCCATGGCCCAATTCCTGACCTGGGCGTGATTCTTTTTCCATGCTTTTTGGGGACTTGTTAGTTAATTAATTAATAATGGAGATGCTCAGATGAAGCTTCCTCATTGGTAAATACGAATATTTATTCTGTTTAAACTTTTCACACGACATCGCTGGGGCACAGGCGAGCAGGATATCGTATAAACGACAAACAGGCTGAAGCGAGAAAAAGTGTTACCGTGTAAGCACAAAATCTAGCGGTGTCAGGAGAAAAGAACACCCAGGTTTTTTTTCTGACCTTTCCCAAGCAAAGCAATATCGGCGGCGAGCCCTCGGCTGCGCGTTACCTATATCCTGTATGAATGGATTCCTTTTTTGTGTGATTGTTCAAAGCCAATCGGTCCGTTTCTATAGAAGCACCCACAGGATCACTGAAAAACCACATATTCAGCTCTTGTTAATGTCAGCAATGACGTACCAGCGCAAGTACTTGTTTGTCCTGAAGAAATACAGGACTTCCACCACTCGAGCGCGAGCCTGCTGCCGAACGCCTGTTCAGAAAAAAAAATTAAAAAGAAGAAAAAAAAAAAAAAGTTGTTGACATGAGAGGAAAAACCAGGTTTCCTGTTTGAACTCTGACAGGTACTGGAAGATATGAGTAACATCAAATCTTGGTCTGCTCTAAAGGCAGTCTGTGGTCAGGGGGTTCTCACATTTGTTTGTGTGGAACAGCTTTGAATTGTTTGCAGATACCGCGCAGAAGAAACTCAGAGATCCTTATCAGGGCGCAGGGCCTGTTATGAAATATATGCATTTGTGAACAGGTTACAGGAGATCAAAACGGCTCCAGATGATATGCCTCACATGCTGTAAAATGCGGTAGATGCTCCCGAGATACCTCCGAAAATATCACGTCGCAGCGTTGTCGAGTACAGGCAGTGGCCACCTTTATTTCCATTTCTCGCTGCGTGGCAGGCGAAAGGAGTTTGGGGGATTTTTTTTTTTCCAGATCATTCTTCTTTTTTTTTTTTCTTTTTTTTTTTTTCTTTTTTTTATTTTTTTGGTGTGCGTGCCTGTCTGACTGTTCAAATTAAAACTTTCCTTCATTATGATTTTCACTACCAGAACTACCCAAACAATTGCAAAAGATACTAAATGCTGGAGAAAAATGTTTGAAAGCTCCTAGGTTTTCCCGGGCTGCGTGCCACACTGTCCTTTTCAGCTGACACTGGTGACATCACACACTGATGGGCAGAGCTGCTGCCAGGACAGTCAAGGACTTTCCAGCCTCTCTGCTGTGCCCGTGTCTGCAGGGGCAGGAGGAGCTGGGAGGGAGCACAGCCCCAGTGACCAGCCCAGGATTTGACCTCAGGTTTAGGACTGAGACCAAACTGGCCGATGGTCTGTTCCATCCCATGCCCGGCATGGCCAGTATGTAGATGGGGGTCTGTCCAAAGTGCTCGCTCTTTTTGGGTCGGCTCTCTCCCAGTGGTCCCTCTCCCAGCGTTGTCTCCCACCCCTCAGATGCTGGGGCTCTTATCTGTGCTTTGGGATTGTGGTTTCTGGACTCTCCCTGCTCCGGGATCATTAGCCAGGAATGGGCTGAGCCTTGGTGGCAAACACTATCACTGTGTATCACCCGTTTGTATATATTACTGTTATTATCATCATCATTATTATTATCAATATTATTGTGGTTTAGTTATTAAATTGTTCTAATCTCAACCCACAGCCAGTTTGCAGCTCCACGTTACAACTCAACACGTAAGTAACTCAGAGCTGCTTCGGCTCATTCATCAAAGCAAAACTCTCCTCAAAACTCTGGATCCCAAATTCGTGCCATCAGCTCCCTCAAAGCCCAGAATGAGCCCACACAAGGAGCTTCCACCCAACCCAGCGGCAGTTCTGCACTCACATCCCCCGAAGGGGACATGGTCCTCCAGGAGCAATGCTCTCCTCGAGGAACATCAAGACCTGGGTCTGTTGCCATGAAACCACCACAACGAGACACAACCAGGAGATTGTTTGACCTTCCCTCCTGGTCTGTGCCCTGGGCAGCGATGGGGGTCCCCAGGTGATGGGGTCAGACCATCAAAATCATCAATGCTGTACTGATCCATTACTGTTTGATTCTGCCCATTCTCGGGGATTTTTTTTTTTTTAGTTTTTCCAGCTAATGTGCATGAGCCTCTTCTACTACAGCAAACGCTGACAGAAAGCGAGTTTTCATTTTTGCAGGCTGTAATACACATGGAAGTCAATTGAAAATGAAAACCATTCAATTCAGGAAAAGAACAATTCCCTACAATGGGGCTAGCCTGTTGCAGCTAAATAACAACTGGGATTTCAGATCTGGACTAGTCAGAAATTCACTTGGCTAGCAAAAACCTTTCTAGAGCTCCTTGTAGTAACTAGTGAGTTTGCAGTGGGGGGAAAAAAAAAAAAAAGCTGCAAGTTCCTTAGACACCTGCTGCACGGGTCAACCCTCAGAGCACACGGCTGGAGAAACAGAAACTCAGCAAATAATTATGCCCTTAAAATACTGGGTATTGTCTTTGTTTTCATTTCTGAGCTAGAACCTTTCCAGATAAATTCATGATTTAGCTCTACTGATTTTCGTAAGTTTAGTGAAGTTTTTTTCCCTGCAAGACTGGATGGGTTTTGCCATCTGGATTGTGACTGGTTGTTCTGGTGCAGCTGGCACAAATATAATATTAACAGTATGTTCCCAATGATACTGAAATTCCCTGAAATCACTGGGACCTAAGTTAGTGGTTAACTTAATACCTGTGCTTAAGAGCTTTCCTGAATTGGGGCCATAAATCACAAGAGAAAGCTGGAGGAATCCTCACCATCGCCCAGGTATTTGTTGGAGGGTATCAGGATTAAGCCATTAACTTCTTGTAGTAATTCGCACCAATGTCATTAGAAATGGACTTCTATAATTAAAAAACACATAATATAAAACCTAACAGTATGAAGAAAAAAAAAAAGTAGATTCATAACTAGAAATAATCAAATTAATTCACTAGTACCTGACACAACAGTGAAAAAAAAAATTTCAAATGGGAACACTGATGGTTCATACACAGCACTACAGCATCATAAATTCACAGGAGTGAAGGCTTTGTGCTAACCGATCTATGGCCAACTTTTGAATAACTTTCAAAGTGAAAAGGGTTAAAAGAACACGTTACAGATCTTTGTTCCTTTGAGTCTTCAGGTACCGATGGGAATGATGACAAAGTGCTGTCCCCACTGGTTCAGCTTGGGTGCAGTGAACAATAAAGCCGGGGTGCTCGTACTCTCTGTAGAGTTTAAGAATTAACGGACTGTCAGGAAGACAATCAAATTTAACCAAGAGATAAGCAAGCCAGACCAATTTGCTTATTAAATGATTTCTGTTTGTTATGTTCACTCAGTAGAGTTTCATTAAGGAATTTTCCCTTTTTATTGAACTCTTCATGCTTAGGTGCTGCTACCAAATGCTTTGATTCTTATTTGAGTGAAATAATTACAAGGAATAGTCCTCTTAATCTTATTTAAATTTCTTCTGTTCAGCTTTTCCTTTTAGTTTGGATTTTGAGGCACTTACTACGATGCAATAGAGCTCCATGTGCTCTGACCAAAATCTTCATTTATTGCATCCAGACTTTCCTAGTAACAAACGTGGGATCCAGCCCTGCTCTGTGCATCCCACCATATCACTCTTGAATTCCAGCCATCAGGGGCCACACCCCATACATGACTCCAGCCCTGAATTAATATTTACCAGCAATATTTCCTGATTTTATTAATAGGACACGCAGAGGCTGAGAATCAAAGTAGCGTGTCAGCTTATTAAAAAAAAAATTCCTTTTTAACAAAGCAACTAATTTTCCAAGTGTCTCAATCTTTTTGTCTTTTTCTCTTTTTTTTTTTTTTTTTTTTAATTCTATACTTTCAGAGTATCTAACCACAAGCATTTGAGCAAACTAGAGAAAAGAAACTGTTGGTAATTTTCTGTAAGTTTCAAAAGCCAGCAGGATATACACGCCGTTTTAGGTTTCTATCTATAGAGCCCTGCAGGCAAACGTACAGTGGAACAAAGATAGACATCTCGATATATCTGTACCTGCCGTTCGTGTGCCTGCATGGAGATAGATTCTTCATTAGATAACTAAACAATGGAAACTTTAAAAATTTGTCTTTTGAGTGTACTGAGCTCTATATTTCTCTCTTACTTCTTTACTAATGATTTTTATATGCTCCCCGTGCGCTAGAGCTGATCACAGTGCATCCAGCCCTGCCGGTGTGTGGTACCACGGCTGGGGACTTCTGGACCTGGCTTTGACCTGCTCTGCAGCACAACCAAATATGTCAAAGTGAAATAACAATCTTTGATTCACATACTTCTCTGGCACTTAGGATTTTTTTTTTTTTTTTGTAGCAGAAAAATAATTTCTGAACTGCCAAGTGAGGTGGTTGCAAGAGGGAAGATCTTAAGCAGAACTAAAGCAGCAAGCTAAAATTTGAGAAATATGGGTGTATAACTGGTGTAATGGGTGTATAACTGGTGTAATAGGTTTATAACTGGTGTAATGGCCAGATCGCTGTACAGGACCTTCGGTCAGGGATGGATCTCCCCGAGCAGTCCTGCTCTCTTGTCCATTCTCCCCTTCTCGCTGCCATTAAGTGACTATTCAGCAAAATCAGGATCATTCTCCAATTAATTCTAGATGGGAAGAATGAAACATTTTCCAAACTGGAGAAAACAGATACCTACCGGATTACAAACCAAAAACATCCAGTTTGCTTCTTTCTCTTCTTGCCTGTCCCTGTCTTTTACCACTGTGCTGCTGCAGCGACCCAGCCCCAGGCTCATCGCCAGCACCCAGCAATAGCCGTTGCTGCTGCTGCTGCGAGATGCTTTGGTACAGAACACAGCTTATACACCCCGAAACCAACAGCCACAGCCGGGTCAGATGTTATTGCCCATAGTTTGGCTGGAGGTTGTCCCCCATAGCTTGTCATCGCTTGTCCCCACGGCTTTGGGGACAGTGTCCCCGTCTACCCAGAGGATGGATGGGTTTGGAGAAAACCCAGCGCTCAGGTTGAGCCTGCAGTGATGATGCTCCTCTCACAAACCTGATGGCTTGGTTTATAAAGAACTGAGCACTCATTCTGGGGGAAAAGAAAGAGACTATATCATCAGCTAGCGGGAAGCAGGGAAGCTCCAGGATTCAATTCAAACCCCAGGACCCGATTCAGAAGCCCATGAGATCCATGCACCCATTTCCCAGCACTGCTGGAAGAGCCATTCAGATGTCCACAGAAATCAACCACTTCTGGCAAACTGAAAAGCAATTTGCTTATTTTTATTAAGCTTTCTTTTCCCCTACGCTGGCAAGGCTTTAAGGAAGCAAAGATATAAAACAGAAATATTTAAGAGAACACTCATTAATTCGTAATAACTACAACATTGTGTCTTTCAAAACCCCATCTCTCGGGGAATCGTGTGTTAAATATTCATCCCGATACTTATGCAATTCTAAAGAGGATGTGTATTTCTTTGTGACCAAACTTTAAAAATTAATGAAGTAGAATAAATAAATCCAAGAAAATATAGATGATGACTCTAACTTTGTTTTCTTAAGGAAATCTGATGGCTTCAAGAGCCTTGCCTTCCCTCATGGTGAAGAGTTCAGTTTTAACTGCAGCTGGTGGTTTCTTGGTCTTTGTAACAAAGGATTAAAAAGCACAACTTAGATAATAAAATTTGTCTCCATAACCAAAATGGGAACCAGACATCAATTAATGGGCTGAAGACTATCCCAAATTTATCACACCATTCCCCAGTGACCTTTCCCCAGGTGCCCAGGCAGAGGAAGGGCTGTATGGCAGCAGGCTTGGGGAAAAAAAAAAATACTCCTGGAGAACATCAAAAAAGGGCATGTGATCTAAAACACTAAAATTGGCAACACTGCAGTGGGTACAAAAGAAATATTTGGTGATAAGCCAGGTCCAAACACAATGCTCAAATGCCATGCGGCACTCTGGTAGGGTGAAACGACTCAGGTACAGAGAGTTTATAGCCCGTTTGACCAAAGCCTTCCTGGAGGTTTGAAGCAGTATTCGGGAACCTCAGTACTTCGTGGACATCTAAAATAGCCTCTGAGTGTAGGACAAAATCCCACATCCAGCTAGTACACAAGTAACAAGGTCAGATCCTATAATATCTTGCTGTGTTTCGTCTCATGCAAAATACAAATTTGGAGTGTTCACTAGAAGTGAAAGTCAGCACTCGGATGAAGCCAGCTCAGCAGCTCCTGTTTGCGACTTTCTTCAAACTTCACATGAGCTATAAAAGCTGCACGGATTTTGTGACAATCCCTCACTTCATATTATTCCAGGCTGGAGGGACAATATAAAGCAAAAAGGAGAAAAATAAAGCAAAAAGGATTAATTTTTAAAAAAAAAAATCTCTTAAAAGCAAAAGGTTACTCTTAGGTTGCAAATGTCACTTTTCAGTTGATAAATTTCTCATTCCTAGGAACTGTTTCTGTGATTTTCACTTTCAGGGTCTGTGTTGTGTAAATATTTTATTTTTGGCCACAATAGAGGCTGTTCAGAACCCCTTGATGTGTTCCCGGGGCTCCTGTTGATACCATTTCAGGATTCTCTGTAGCAATACATTTCTTGCTAATTTGATCAGTATCAGCTCTATCCAGCCTATTGTGCGGCTGCTAAACTTGAAAGCACCGCATGAAATCCAACACTAGGAAGTCACAGCGGAGCTTCCCCTCCAGATTTCAACACTAGCTCTTTGGTAGCTGGAAATCCAGGCTATTGTTCCTGCAATACAATAAAAACGTGTAAGTGGTTGTAAGTACAGCTATTTTTAGCCAGTACAAAGCTTCCTCTTCCCCAAACTAAAAAAAAAAAAAAAAAAAGAAAAAAAAAAAAGGAAAAAAAAAAGAAAAAAAAAACGGCAGAAATTAATGAGAATCATCTGCAAAGTGTGGGCTTCTACAATCCCCCAAGTGTGTTGGCTCTAAGTGCTTCTTGAGAGTCGAGGATTCCAGTTTTCTGGTTAAAATCCACACCAGCTCCCTACACCAGGGTGCTACAACTTCACTTTTGTAGCTTTCTGGGTATGATCCAGCTCCCAGCCACACTGCTTTCTTCGGTCATCTGGACTTACCTTGACTTTCTGCTTCCAGTCCTGGTTCTCCCTTGACCCCTGAACGAAGTACCCAAACCCAAACCATCCCTTACCCAGCCGTCGCTATCTACAGCACAGGAGTTCCCAGACAGGATTGTGCAAATGCATTTGTGCATTGTAAAAAAAAAAAAAAAAAAAAAAAAACTATTGTGAATGCAAACTTTCCTAAACCCTTTGATGACAGCAATAGAAAGTAGGACTGCAAGTGCTGATGCGATGCTGCTTACTTGCATTTCTCATTATTGTAACAAGCGGTCTGCAGGCTCCAGAAACCAAACAGCAGCCAGGGACTAATTCTCCTCCGATTGCTACCCCGCTGCTGATGAAATGTTACAGCACAGACAAATTCTGCTCTCAGACTTTCATATAAATGCATGTGCACGTGCAGACCCACAAAAGGCACCGACAGCACCAATTTTAACAGCAATTAGCAGGGCAAAACAGGAGGCAGAGTATTTTTCTGTTTGAGGACAACGCTGCACCCAGCCAGCAACATCACAGCCCCTTTGTTTGAACAGGAGCAAAACGCACAAGTAAAGAGGAGAATGGGAAAGAAGCTGCATGGCATTGGGTCCCAAAGAGACACAGAGCCCACAGCCCCACCATCCCCAGCTCTCTGCCGCTGCTGGAGCCCAGGGCTCCGTCATCCCCGCTGCCGATGGAGCTGCAGCTCCGGCACAGCCGGGCAGCTCTCCCTGCGGCACCGCTGGTGTGCTCACCACCCAGACAGGAGAAAGTCAATTTTCAAAACAGAAACCCTAAAACGTGGGAAGGGTGGCACACACCACCTGGAGTTTCAGAAAGCTAGCAGTTTGTTTGGTTTAATTTTTCTAAGTTTGTTGTATTTCTGTTTTGTTTTTATTCTGTCCACCTCCTCTCTCTCTTTCGGGTCCCGTGTTATCATTATTACTTAACTGGAAGGGCTTTCTCTAAACATTTCCAAGTAGCCTTTGGAAGGATCTCTTTCCACAACCCTCAAAGTTTCTACAGAAATCTATTTTCCTCTCCTATCTTAACAATCTTCTTGCTTCAACAGTATATTTTTTCTTTCTGTGCCCTTCTTTAACAGCCCTCCCCATGGCCATGAGCCAGAGAGTTTCCATTGACTTCACCCAGCTTTGATTCACACATTCAAAAGTTTTCTGCCCCTTCTCATCTTCAGATCCCTTCACCACAATGCTTCCTACTCACACAGAAGCTAGTTTGTACGAGCTGGAAATCTCATGAGACTGTGGCTCTCGGGTTGTTTCCAGTTCCCAAAGGCGGCAATGGTTTTGCCCTTGGGGGGTGTTCGGTAACTCCTGTTCTTAACTGGCAACAAACGTCATTTTTCAGGCACAAAAGAGCTTCATATTTGGTCAGATTCAGACAGAGCAGATGGGGGCACTTGGCCACTTTTAGTCCTATTGGTTTCATAAGGTTTGAATAATTCTTCAGCATGGGTGCCAACGCGGCTACCCACTGGTAGGTACCTGGGTGCCCAGCCGTGCCCCGAGGGTGAACATCAACTCCTTATCGAGTTGATTCATCAAAGTTCTGTAGGAAACTGTCTCAGATCCAATTCTGTTCAATGTTTTCCCTAAAATCAGGGACGATAAAACAGAAAGGGCAAGTTTAGATTTGCAGATGATGTGAACGTGGAAGCTGCTGCAAACATATCAGAGAACAAGACTGAAGTTCAACATGATCTTTACAAAATAAATAAAAATGGATGAAGTTCAGTATGGACAGGGGGTATGTAACATAAATGAAAGGAGTAAGCACAAATACACACCTGAAGGTGTTCCCTGGGAAAG
>NW_010116310.1:37859-42000 GCF_000699245.1 Pterocles gutturalis
TGAATACAGGTCAATAATGGCAGGTTGTTGTCAAAAAAAGCAAACAGACTGGTGTGTATATACAGCCTTTCCTGAAGATATACAATGAATGCAGCTGTTTCCATGTAAGTACGGTCTCAGCTGTACTAGCAAGACACTTTGGGGCTTCAAGAAAGATACAGAGCAGTTGGAGAGAGTGGAAAAGCCACAGAGAGGAATGATCAAACAACCTGAAAACATTCCCCATAGGAGGGGACTGAGAAAGTTGAGGTTGCTGAGCTCAATGAATGGGCCACCAGCAAGGGAACGACATGATCACCATCCCTAAAAGGCATTCAAAGTGGAAAATCATTTATTGGGCACGTCCACTGATGATACAATGAGGAGGACAGAAACTTTGGCAAGTTAGACTTCAAGAAAACCCTCTAGTAAGAGAGAAGCACTGGAACAGGCTGATTGGAGAAGATGTCATGGGAAGGCTTCAAGAACAGCTTAAAAATTTTTTCATGAGAATGACAAAAGTAGTTTTTCCTGTAGTGGTTCAGAGGATGGGTCAGGAGACCTGAGAATTCCTTTCCTTGCTCATTAAACAGCTAGCTACGGTCAGGTTCTCTGGGAAGATCAAAGCAAGCACTTAACCGAGCACAAGGCAGCTGCAGATTCATGGGTGGCGTAATGATACAATTTTCTGGATTTTTAAACCCTCAACAGCAGTTAGTGGCCAACCTTGCCCAGAAGGTCCACAGAGATGATGCAATTCCACTCTGCTGACAGAGATCTATGGTGGGAACAGGGAAGAGTCCACCTTGATTGCTTTTCACTTCCAGATCCAGAGCTCTCCAGGAACTGGCTTGGCTTGAGGGAGAAGGATGGAGCTCCAGTGACAAAACACTTTTCCACAGAAGGATCTCCATGGCACACGTGGGCTTATATTTTCTTCCTTAGTCTTTGTTTAACAACCAAAACAAAAAACAACCAAACAAAAAATTGATGGATCTCTTAGATCTTTTGTCATCCTGTTTCCACTCCCACCCCCATCTGGTTGTCCATTACCCTCTCCCACCACCTTCAGAGCTCCTCCATCAGCATCTGAGCATTGACAAGAACACTAAGATTTTGTCCATTATTGAGAGGTCGTTTCTGAGAGCAGCCTTTCCAAGCACTGAGAAAAAAAAAAAAAAAAAAAAAAAAAGAAGAAATCAAGTCGCAAAAGGATGAGTTACAATGACTGCCAAAGAGGCAGCTTTGAGCAAAGCGACTGCTGTCCCAGGAGCTCCTGCCTTTCCCCCATATCCTTCACTTATTCTTCTCAGCACTGGCCAAGGCAAAGGTAAACAACCAACAGAACATCCTGCACTGCAACCAGGAGCAAGACCTTGTCATCACAAACCCTGGGCTAACTCCTCACGTTGTGCCAGTGATTGATCCCAGAGAAGGATCCGGCCACCCGCTGCAGCTTATTGTTCACACACGCGGTGTGCCTGAGGTTCGCTCAAGTTCTGCTCCTTCAGCTAGCTTGATATTTACCTACGCTATTATTTCATGTCAACTTATTGTGCAAGCCTGTTCTTTTGTTCTTGTAAAGATTAACTTTTTAGAAAGATGTTCAGCTGGCAAAACGTTTTGAAATGTAATTCTCTGGTGGTCTATTTTCAGAAATGAAATGCTTGGTGGTCACTATATTTCACTACCAGCACTTAGTGGTTTTAAAAGTTGTTTTCTCTTCTACACATTAACATAATTTGTTTACTATAAAAAGAATCCTAAACATATAGTTCTCCGATCTTCCTCGTCCATTACAGAATGAAACCTGAATGTTATATCAAAGAGACTAAAGCAAAGTTGAGGCTCAAAATGTTCTTATCCAAAACCAGCTTCACTTGCAGGCTCTAACTGCTTATTTTCCAGATAAGCTTAAAAGCCCTTAAAACAACACCAGAGGCACATACACCCACCCCCTCAGAAATGCATCACATTCCGTTATTGTCACAAAAATACCACGACAGCAAGAATCCCAGCACGCAGGAGACAGACACACTGACAGCACTGACCCTGGTCTTCTGCGCTC
The DNA here is from genome assembly GCF_000699245.1 of Pterocles gutturalis. NCBI lineage: Eukaryota > Metazoa > Chordata > Aves > Pterocliformes > Pteroclidae > Pterocles > Pterocles gutturalis. Next base: position 39,907 of record NW_010116310.1, read on the forward strand.
AGCAGATAATACCAATGGAGAATAAATAGGGGTTTAAAAAGCAAGTTATGTGACTTCTGGCTGTGTGGCAGTGACTGCTCCTGCTCTTTGCTCCTGCCTGCACCAGAGCCATGCAAGCTAAGATCTCAGACACCACAGGAATCTTCAGAAAAGGATTTTTAAGCTATCAGGGAAAACCGTCCTCTCCCTTCACCAGTTGTGCTCACCACTAACATTTATTCTGGGTAAATATTTAACTGCAAGTAGTGTTTGACGCACCATACTCCTGTTTCCCAAGTGTTCTCTGGCTGTGAAAGCTTCCTTCGCCAAGAGAGTGGGACCAGCCAGGGTGGGCACAAAACACGACCTGCGTGGGCAGGGGAGAAATAACGCCAGCAAGGCAGCGCGAGCTGTTCGGAAATCATCAAATAGTATTGATAAACGGGAAGCAGTTCAGTAGCAAAATAATGAAGAGCCGGAGGGAACGGATGGTGAAGGGAAGATTAGAGGAATTGCATATGGATGGATTTGACCAAAGGAAAGAGTCTGGGGATATCTGACAGGTACCAGCTTCGCAGGGGGAGGGAAGCGTTCGGGGTGGGACAGGATGGATAACTGGGAGCAATTATAGGAAATGGGATAAAAAGAAATGTAGGCTCAACATGAGGAAAGAAAATTAAAGAAGGAAATTAGAATTTGAAATAGTCTGGGGGCAAAAGGGTCATCTGTAGAAACTCCTTCACCGGAGAATCCAAAAGCAAGCGCGATAAACCTCTAATAAATACTCGTCCAGGAGAATCACCCTTTGTGAAGATGGAAATTGTCTAGGTGGCCCACTAATGCTTTGCCAGCTCTAGGATCTGGTGCTCTATTTATACCTGACGACACCATGCGATACGATGCAGCGACATCTACCACACTCGCTTTTCTCTCTGCTTCCCCGTGGCCAGTCTTTGATGCAGCTCCGCAGACTGGAGCTTTTCCTGTGCTCCGGGACACTCGACCGCCACTACCAGCAACAGCAGGAGCCAAGCGCAAGCAGTGTTACTCTGAATAGTAACCAAAGAGCAAAGAGCTGCCAGATGCTGCCCTCTCCATAGAAGGGTAAAACTCTGGAGCAACGCATGCCACTGGGTTATTCTCCTTTTGCCAGAGTTGACATCTGTGACACAAACACCACAATAGTCTCACCCTGACATTTACTCCAATAAACACTGGGAGAGCTTCCAAAAGCCTGCTGCAGACAGTTATGAAAACTCACCAAGCCATTGAACTATTATAGAAATGATCTTCCAGGCCTTCGTTATTATGGCTACTACTGGACAATAACCAGACTCTGAGGGGCTTCCACAATAGCAAAGTCTTGTTTGTGACCCCAGAGGCTTCTGGCTCGGTCTCTTCTATTCAAGCACCCCAGAACTAGTCCAGCTCTGACTGAATTGCAAGACACTGTGGGGTTAAAACCAAGCATTGCATCAAGATTAAATACATCTGTTATGAAAACCTTCTGTGTTTTGCATACATGATTCAATAAAGAGTCTTAGCAGGATAATTGTTTGCCCTGGTTATTAACCAGAATTTTCTTTACTTTTAATACTCCTCAGAATAATGTTTAAGGTAAACAACTCATAATTGTGCAAGAATTGCATTAAGTGGAATGCTCTATCCTGAACATCCGTGCCCGGATATTATATACCATTACTAAAAGTCATCCTTGTATTAGGCAGTTAATTTTATATTTCAAGAAGCTAAAGATGACAGCACTTCTATGTAAAACATAGAAAACCCATGGGAAATTAGGTCCTGAATATCAGAAGCGATGTCAAAGTGCAACTTCAATTTCTACAAGATGAGAACTCATTGAAAGCATCATTGGAGAGAAACAGGGACTTGTGCTTTGCCCCTTGATCACTCGAAGCAGGTACGGCCCCTGCACCCCCTGAGCAGAGCTCTCCTGCAGCCACCCAGCAGCGGCCCCGACGTGGTTTGAACCCCAAATCCTCCCCAGCGAGCCATCACATGCTCTCCCTAAATACTAACTGTGGGAAACAAGCCATGACAAGCGGATCACTCTGAAAGGAAACCACAATCATAGAATCACAGACTGGTTTGGGT
>NW_010116311.1:0-826 GCF_000699245.1 Pterocles gutturalis
CTTTTGTAGTACTGCTGGTCAGTCCAAAGGGACGTCGTGTGGCCTCGTCATGGTTTCGGAATGCCAGTATTAGCACTGGTTTTACTGTTTTGCAGATGGTTTACATCGAGGTTCAAAGTACTGAAGTTGCACGGCCTCGATTTTACCTTCGAGTGTTGATCACTGGAATTCCATCGTACATGGGTTGCCTGGAGAGAACTTAATGCTTTTTTAAATACTCAGTTCAGATGTCTGTCTTTATTGATGTTGTTCTCAGCCTTGCATAGGGACCAGAATAAGGTGTTTTCCTTTTATAAAGTGGATAGGTTGGCAGTAAATGATGAATTTATGGAAAAGGGGCTTCTGTGACTATATGAACAGATTAAAAGTACTGATTTAAAACCTTGTTTTATTCAGCATGATTCTCTCAGAATTGGAAACTCATGAAGATGCTTGGCCTTTCTTACTTCCTGTAAACTTGAAACTTGTTCCTGGTTATAAGAAAGTTATTAAAAAACCTATGGACTTTTCCACCATTAGAGACAAGCTAAGTAGTGGACAGTAAGTAAACCTATTGTAAATTTTACTTTACATTTTAAAAATATTTAAACATTGAAATACAGTACATTTTTTAAAAAATAGTTACACTGTTTTGATCTGCCTGCTCTGGCACCTCTGGATTACTTTTACAGTCAAGATAAAAATTCTTCACTGTACACTTTGGTCTTTACCACCTCTCAATGCAAGAGCATGTCAGGTGGGAGAGCCCGTGGAACTGGATGAAAAACAGCAAAACTGCCAGGGCAAATGCACAAAATCAACCAACAGGAAAAGCTTTTTTCCCTTC
>NW_010116312.1:0-9531 GCF_000699245.1 Pterocles gutturalis
TTTTTTTTTTTTTAATGGAAAGACGTGACAGTGGTTTTGAATCAGAAAGATTTGCTAGATAGACGTCAGGATGGGGAAGCAACTTACCTAGAGCTTGTGTCAACTGGAGGAGACGGTGTTGAATATTCACATATTGTATCTCCAGCTGGTTGTGTACTGTGAGAACAGGCTGCTCGTCTCCGAATTGCTGCCAAGTGAAGGTAAAAACCAGACTACACAAATAATTCCCATTGGTTTTAAACTACCAAGCTCCTGCAGTATAGACTGTGGCTATCATTGCACTTCTGGTACTGTTCTATGTCAGTAACCAGTACTATGAGGTGTGGTAAAATGTATTCAGAAAAAGAAAGACAAAAAAAGATAGTTGATTAATTCTGGTGATTAGTGTGTTGAATCTGTATTTACAGATAAAATGGCTAGTAAGGGTATACATAAAGCATAAGTGAAAACATTGCATATGCCTAATCATTACCTGGGGTATGAGTCATGCTATATTTCAGAATAATTGCTAGAAAAATATTAACTTGAGCCAAAGCTTAGATGCCATTAAGGAGATTAATCTAATTCTGCAGGTTTCTGTGCCCTGTATTGGCCATCAATTTTCCTTGAAATAAAAATGCTAGTAGAAAATCCATCATTTTTCACAGTTCCAAGAGAAAAACTAGTGCTCCAAGAGTGGAAAATCCCTTCTGGTTATTTATACAAGTTATTTGGTGCTAATACATTGAAAGGAAGATAGTGCTGTAAAGCTGATAAAGACACAGGCTGTGTTCAAGTTCCTTCCTGCAACACAATATTTCTAAAAGCTGTTTGCAACAACTTTGCTAGAATGTCTGAAAAAAGGGATGTCAATCCCACCCAAACTTGGCGAGCCACAGCCTCTGAGCTTCTCAGATGACGCTCTGCAGGTACATGTGTGCCCTGAAATAGCAGCTGCAGGAGAGAGGTTTCATTATTTGCTTTTTCCAAACAGGCATCTAATAAAGCTGTCCATTAATTCTGATTGCAGTGGAGGCTCACGTATGACACTGCCTCTGTCTGAGGGCAGGGGTACTAAGGTCACCCTTTGTCATGTTCCATTCACTGAAGGGCCACTGCACGGGAACTGCTCCTGTCTCTGTCAGCACGGACTGTATTTGGGAGAGGGTAACTGAACAGCCTGCCTTCCTTCACTCCTTCGGTAAGCTACCCATGCTTATTCTGAATAGTAAGGCTGAGCAGAAAAATATATTGAAATTGCTGATTTTGCCCCTTGCCTGGAAATGCTCTCATTTGGTCAAATGTCTCACTGTGAAATTTCTCTCTTCATTTCAAGCAAGGAGATTGTCAAGGGCAAGGCTGGTGAAGACACTTGCCCTTAACTGACCCAAATGCTTTGCACTTTAATGTATACCTGGAGTGAACACAGGCAGTAAAGTCCAAAGAGCGGATGGGATCACCTTTAATTTGCTCAATAAACAGAGAACAGTAAAGATCATTACAGTAGCCTTTTGTGCCATAAAAGCAGAAAGAATCATAGAACCACAGAATGGTTAGGGCTGGAGGGGACCTTAAAGATCACTGAGTTCCAACCCCCTGCCATGGGCAGGGACACCCTCCACTAGCCCAGGTTGCTCAAAGCCCCATCCAGCCTGGCCTTGAACACCTCCAGGGATGGGGCATCCACAGCTTCTCTGGGCAACCTGGGCCACTGCCTCACCACCCTCACAGGAAAACATTTCTTCCTAATATCTAATCTAAATCTACCCTCTTTTAGCCTAAAACCGTTACCCCTTGTCCTATGACTCTCTGATAGAGAGTCCCCCCCGTCTCTCCTGTAGCCCCCTTTCAGCACTGGAAGCTGCTATAAGGTCTCCCCGGAGCCTTCTCTTCTCCAGGCTGAACAACCCCAACTCTCTCAGCCTGTCCTCGTACAGGAGGTGCTCCAGACCTCTGGCCATCCTCGTGGCTCTCCTCTGGACTCGCTCCAACAAATATCACATTACATATAACTGATAGGCAGCAGCCACACTCACAGCTGTGCCCTTATCAAGGGCACTACAACAATAGATGTTCTGTGGAGCTCAAGATAACATGGTAAAGGAAGTGTTGGGAAATCTGGCACTCTTGCAAATGATTAAACAAAAACAAAAAGAAAGAAAAATGGGTTTCTTGTATTACCAATTTACATTTTGCAAAGTAACTCCACTTGAAAAGGAGACCAAAACTTTTTGTATTTGAATAGTTTTGTTCCAGTGAACTGATTTAGACAATTTCCACTTAATTCAAGGAATAATTTTGACTTGATATTTTTTAGCCAGTAAATAAGAATGTATTTGTTGTTCTGAGTATTCTGAAGTATGCTGAGTACAATATGTAAAGATGTAAGAAATGGCATTCCAACAAAGCTAAATTAGCCCACAGGCTAGCTGTTTGGAAGTTGTACGTATCTTTACTCTTATTTCCTTTCATTTTGCTCTTACAGTTATCACTCTCTGGTGTCTAGGTCACTAAACCAGTTACTGAATTTCTCCTCTACTTATACTCCACAAGTCTTACAACTGTGTTTTTCTCAAAAATCAGCCTTCTACACAGTCAACATCCTCTTAGCACTTGCCAATGCACTGGTTCTTTCAAGAACTTCTCCTTTTCTGAACAAATCTTTTCTCCCCTCTTTGGTTCAATCTGTCCAAGCTATTACCATGAAAGTATTTCCCTTTTCTCAGTACTCTGAGGATGTTCTCCTACTTCTACAACATCAACCTTGACTTATATCCCCCATAAAATTCAAACCTGTCTCTTTTTGCAGCTCTGATTAACTCCATTACTGCTTGGTTCTGACCTCATCTCCTTCTTGGAGAGCCTTCTAGTCTCCGGTGTTGGGAATGCCTGTGTAGGGGAGGCAAGGGACATTATTACTAATTTCCTTCTATAACTTTCTTCATCAACAGGATGCTCTGAATCTAAAATGTATTGTAGATGAAATTACTTCAAGCCACCTCCCTCATTTGTTTGAGGAAATGCCTGAAAATATTTACAAAACAATCACCAAAAGGCATTCAGAATTAAGATTCTGCATGACTCAAATGACTCCAGACAATTTCTACCAAATGAATAGAGATGTCTTGAACTTTTATTTTACATCCTTGACTTTTGGTTAGACCAGCCTAGTGGTTGCTCCTCATTGTGATAACTGGCAATAATATCCAGCAGGCTTTTGGTGACTTAGGAATAACTGAAGCATATTGTTTTACTACCCTTCCTTTTCGCTGCCTCCTCCTGTTCCAGTTCTCATGGGGGCTGTGGTTCTGGTTCTTAAGACCAGAATGTAGTCACAGTAGGTTTGTAGCATTTACGGCTGCCTGCAATCTCTGATGCCTTTACGTAGCTTGCTTAATGCCAGGGGAGCTCAGCAGACACGTGAATGCAGACTCCTGTGTTTTCTGCTTCTTTTGTAGACTTGTGAGCTTCTCAGGGAGTATGTCAGCCGAGATCATAGTTAATTCATAATCTTGATGATATTGAGGTTGTCATAGACAGCTTTTCCAGATGCATATATTTCTCTTGAATTTATATGACAAGATAACATTAAAATCAGACCTTTTACCACACCAGAGAAATGCATGTATTACTTAGAGTCTATCACCACTGAACCAAAAGTAACAAGCCTCTGGCAGCTCTGGAAGGAGATGTATTTTTCCTTTCTGAGTCATCCAATCATGCAGGGCTCAAGGCTGGTGCTGAAACTTCCAGAAACATTTGGAAAGCAACCATAGAAATCAATGCAAACCCTTGAAGAGTGCTGAGGAAGCTACAGAAGCACATCAGAGCCAGCACTCACGCGTCAGAACGTCCCTTCTCCACTCTTACAGCTTCTGCCCCACATGCCGCCTCCTCCAGCACACCACCTCCAAAACTGCTGGGCTTATTGCTCACACTTCAGAGGCCTGACACCTCCTGAACCTCTGCAAGTTATGTTGCAACAACCTTAAAGCTGTGTCTCACTTAAATGATTGATCTGCCTCTATTTGTCATGACGAGTGTCCCTGAAGTGGTTCAACTGCTTCTACACGTGAAATGGGCATTGTCAGCAACGGGCCTCACCCTTACACAGACAAGACTTCATCAGCAATTTTCCAAAAGTAACTTGAGTTTCTGGGGTCTGATCAGGTGAGTTTTGTCATTTCTTTTCCTTTACCTTTCCTTGGAAGGAGCTTTGTCAACCTCCCAGTTGATTTTTCTACATGGGAGATCTCTTTCCTCTTCCTCCTCAAATGTGAGTGGGGAGTAATTTAATGAGGTCTGGATCTACATGAGTTTCAGAGAAATTTGTAACAGTGATGTCCCTATTTATCACATCTGTGTTTCAGACCAGAGCAGTTTTTTGTTAATGTTGGCAACTCTGAACAAAGAAAATCTTAAAGTCATTAAATGTAAACTGTGTTAGCCAGGTGATGGGGAGGAGGGGTGGGAAATCCAGACCACTTTAGTGGCATCTTGGAATAATTTAATTTTAATTCTTGAAATTAATATCAAAGATATTTTTGCTGTATGGAAAATTTTCATTATTTTATTTCTCTTTTGTGCTTACCTGTTCCTCACTGTACCATCTAACTGTAACGTAACTGTGCATATGTGTGTGCGCACCCTGGTATATACTTACTGACAGCAGCTGGGATGTCCACAGCTTCTCTGGGCAACCTGGGTGTAATATTCTGTTTGCTAGGAATTCATAAAAAATTACTCAGCTCAAAATTAATGCACATTAAAAAGAAATCACTCTCTTCAAAAGCATTATTTTAGAGGAACACTCTTAATTAAAAATATCTTCAAATAAAAAAGAAGAAAAATGTATTATTTAAAATTCTGAGGTGAAACTTGTACCTTGCTAGAGCATTTCTGTTTCCTTTCTGATGCAAAAAGATTAAAACATCTCAGTTTTGCTAAGGCTGTATTTTTGTCCTTGCCACACACATGCACAAGGAAAAAAAAAGATAAAAATCCACATTAATTTTTCACTGAGTTCTCCCTGTAGTGCTTCTAGAGGCAGGAGTTAAATGGCCAGCAATGTCTCCTAGTCTGTCAGGAGTAACGCTTTTTTTAGGCCAGAGAGAAGTCTTGGTCTCCTGCATACCAAGAGCGTGACAGAATCACTGAGCTATCAAATCAGTTATTCTGCCAACATCTTTCTGGTTCACTGAAGAGAGTGCTCCAGCAGGAGAATAAAAGGGAGTACACACGCTGGCCATAGTCAGGCAGTAAGGTGCTTGCCAGGAGTGTAAATAATGGATAAATAATTAATTTTCTTTGGGGAACCTTCAAGGATCTACTTCTCTGAGTGCTTATGCATGCGTGGTGGAACAACTGCAGCAAGGGATGGAGCAAGAGAGCTTCCCCATGGAAGGAAAATAAGCCTTGGGTAGGGCTCCTCAGCAGCTCCTCCTCAGCCCTTCAGGGCTCGCTGGAGACCCAGGATGTCTGGGACTGGCACTGGAGTCGGCACCTGGGGCTCTTGGTCAGAAGGTGTTTGGGAGGGAGCGGCTCCAACAGAAGACATGAGGACACACCTTAGACCACCATCGTCACTTGGAAAGGACGGGCTACAAGGAGTGAGCCTCTGGCATGCCAACCGGGTTCTGCCCCAAAAACCTTTATTCAGGGAAGTCCAAGAGCTCCCGAGAAAACAAGAGAGAGATGCAACATATGGTGCAACAGATAACACAGTACTGATCTGAAATCTGTTGCCTCCAGTTCCAGCTGTTACAACGAATGGCAAACACATAGATTGCCCTGTGATTTCTCACAGTCAATCCTTTTCTTTTTCCTGCTCTTATAACTTTCCTTGTTTCCACACACTTGATCTTTTCTTTGATTAACCTCTTTCCATTTTTCTTGCTGTCTTCAGATATTAATTTTTCTATCCCTTTCACATCGACTATTTTTGTTTCTGACCCTAACAACTGTTTTACTTTCTTTCCATCTCCCTTTACTTACTCCTTCTTAGAAAAAGTTTTCTCCCTTTGTTCCCTGCCCTCTTCATTTGTTATGTTTCTGTGATTCTCCATTTCTATTACAAAACTCATTTACCCTCTGTCACTCTTCTCACCTCTCTCTACACAAGCAATGTCACTCCATCAGCCACAGGTCCATTGGTCTAATTTCCCCTTTCCATCTTGTAACATCTCTCCCTTCCTCTCTCCCTCACAGCACTCCCTGTTCCTTTTCTCTTTCTAGTCTGACATCTTTCCTCTGACTTCTCCCTTGTGTTCCTACCCGCTGCCCTCCCTGCTGATCAAGGCAATGAGCACTTTGCCACAAGAATAGGTAAAACCTTGGGAAGGACCAAGGATTTCTGTTCAAGACCATCTGGTCATAAAGTATTTATCTAAACCAAAGATTACTCAAGGTTTTCAGGCCATTTTCTGTCCAGACCTCTGCTGTAAATGGCTGCTGCATTTGCTCATGAAGTAAATATACAATATTCCTAGCAGTGCTTGTTATGAGAAGTCTTCATTAATGACCTTTTGAAAGCTCTCTGACTCCTTCAAAACATAACCAAATTGAAAATCTGTGAAAACCTCACTTTGGCTATCTAAAAATAAAGCCATATAAAACAAAGACCTTGCTGAATAGCAAGCTCTTAAAATAAACACAATTTCCCTTGCCACAATAAATGTTGTTTCAGATTCTAAAGTTGAATATTTGATTCATTCCACGGAGCTGTAACATTTTGTTAAACTGCAAAAACTTTAGAGGAACAGCTATTCAGTTTCTTTTAAAAAAAAAAAAATTCTGGAGAAGTGAAACATGCTCTGGGATTTTTTTTAAGCCTTTTTTTTGGTTCATTATTGAGCTCTAACTTTCTGCATTCAGATCAACAGCAGATTGTTTCTGTGGCCTTAATAGAAACCTGAAGCTCTAACCAGCTTTTAGAAGTTAACCTAGTGGGCCAGATCCTTGGCTGCTGTTCTGGCCGCTTTGGTCTACTCAGAATTTGGAGAATTTATGGAGTGCTTAAATGGTAGCTACAAATTATCATTTTGTTTCAGCTCAAGAGTGAATTACATGTTATAAGAAGAACAAAACCCCCCGAACTGAAGTGTTTCCAAGCTATTAATCACTTCCCTAGTATCTCTCCTGATGGAAATTCTCCAAGTCCTGTGATATTGTTCTGGCTGCTTTGGTCTACTCGGAGTGCTTAAATGGTAGCTACAACTTATCATTTTGTTTCAGCTCAAGAGTGAATTACATGTTATAAGAAGAACAAAACCCCCGAACTGAAGTGTTTCCAAGCTATTCATCACTTCCCTAGTATCTCTCCTGATGGAAATTCTCCAAGTCCTGTGATATTGATCTTGTAAACAATTATTTTCTTTCCTTAGCTCCTATAATAAAATTCATGCTTAATATTTCTGTCAGAAGCCCTTGGCCCCTTCTTGGACTTTTTTTTTTTCCTGATTGGGAAGTGGGGAAAAAAATAGTGATTTTTTAAAATCTCAGTTTAGATCACGCATCCTTATGATGTCATTAAAGAAAAAAAAAAGCAAGAAAATAAAGTGAATTGAGTTTAATAATTTCTTCTGTACATTTTTTTGTTATTTAAATAATGTGTGGCATGGTACTATCAGATAACTTGGCCAAATGCTTGTTGTCAGAATATACTATTGGGAAAAAAATGACATAGCACAGGGGAGTATGTTTTTTAGTGTCTGTGTTTATATAAATGAGGAACCTGGCAGACACGCCTCTGTAAACACTCAGAAACATCAGACCACTCTGGGTTTCAGTACTGCTGATTGTGTTTTTATGCAGATATATACAAAATCATGCACAGCTCACATGTTATATTTTTGTAAGAAGGAACTAAAAAATACGCTACCATTCTGAGCACATCCCCTTTACTGAGCTGAGACTCATTCTTGCTTCCATGTAAATTTGCCGGTCTAAATTGAAACATCCTCCAGTCTTTTCATACTCACACTGCTGCACATAACATTCCCCTGGAGAGGAACTTTCACTTGCTTGTAAGTTTCAAAGTCTTCCTTTGCTGCTGCCTTTATGCCATGAATTGAGCGTGTTTGTGAGAGGTGCAGCTGCCTTGCCCAGAGGAAACTGACCCTGGTACACAGGTTTAGGCAGGCACGTTATACTCACATACACCTTCACATTACTTTAGGGAAGTTTTGGCAGTTTTTAAGTCTTCCTACAAGATCAGAACTCTGGATCCTGATTCTAGAAACTCTGGAGCGTTAAAATAAACCTTTGTGGATGTATTTTGTATGTGTGTCTTCTCACATACCCAAGTAAGGATGTAGATGGCTTTAGACTGCCTTGGACTCAAGCTACCCGCTGCCTTTTGTAGTGAAGCTCTAGTTGTACTGTAAACTGACATATTCAACACTTTAAATATTTAAAGCGCTGTGCAGATGTTAATTTAACTCATTACTTATCTCACCACCACTTAGTTAATCAGAAAGGAATAAAAGCAAAATGATATGACTTGCCCAAGGCGAAGGAAATAATCGTTGGCAAAGCCTAGGCCAGAAACAGGAGTGCAGTTAAAAAGGCATTGGTGGCATATATACATCTGAAAAGCTTTCTAAAGTAAAAGTTTCAAAGTTGGGAAACAGAATTTTGGTTTTGGAAATCTTTGTAGTTCCAACAGCTACCATTCCTTCAGCTGACATTGCTTTAGCTTTAAATATTCTAGAAAAGGAAATCTTATGGATAACCCAAATATACACACATTTTTCACGCACCCCTGAAAATTCCAGCACACAAATGCTTTATTTATGTCAACAGCATTTTTAGTATTGCTTTCAGAAGCATTAAAACAATTACATTCCGAACACTTCAAACACATTTAAAGTATCTTGCAGAGCTTTCTCTTGAATTTCAGTGCAGTTGGGATGGCCTGTTTTTGTGTTCATTTGTGGTCTCTGATGATGTGGTTATGTGCTATTTTAACAGAGAAGCCTGCCCTTATCTGGGACAGAAATTAGCCCAAGGTCACAGAACTGAGACAGCTGTTTACTATTACATTTTATCTTCATCACCGCACATGTGCTATCTGCTTGGTGTTCTCTCACCCTTCCCATGCCTCTGTGCTGCAAATATTCAGCATTACTCTTATTTCCCGGCTGTGCTGGGTTTGGTGTGTGCAGTGCTTTCTGTCACAGCACCTACATCTTAAAGCCATACCCAACATCTACGTCTTGAGCCACCAACGTCTCCTGTTGACTTGGCCTCCAATTGCTGCTGTCTGCAATTCTCCTTTTGCTGCTCCCGCTCCTTCAGGCTGGATCCCCCAGATTTAGGGGAGCTGGCCACAGAAATGACCCAAGGGATGCCCGGGCAGCAGCTTCATTCAGCATGACGCTAACCTGAGACATACCTGCTGTCTTACCAAGCGCTGAATCCCCGCCTAAGGAGACAGATAATTGTTTCGAGGCTCTTTATGCCCCGACAGCGGGTGAAGCACGGGCCCCTCCGCTACCGTACGGTTCGTACCGGCAGCGTTCAGCGGCCGTTCCTCTCCCACCCGTCGAGGCC
>NW_010116313.1:0-639 GCF_000699245.1 Pterocles gutturalis
GAGTGCCGCAGCCCCAGCCTGGCCTCGCCCTCGTCTCCCTGCTCCCAGGGGCTGCAGGCGATAAGGACTCTGGAGCCTCTGCACATGTGTTCATCCTCCCCACTCCCACGAGGGGATTATTTATATCCGCACATGCTTTGGAAATGCCGGCTGCAGGCTCCTGGCTCTGACAGGGCTCCAGCGCGAGGCTGGTGTGTCCTGACGCGATGTGCCGCCGCGTGCAGGGACATTCTTCGAGATGTGACACGAGCGAGCAATGCCACACGTGCCACCAGCCCGAGTGCGCGTGGCGTGAGCTGGTGCACTCGGTGGGAGATTGCGCGGTCACCTTGCAGCTCCCTGCTGGACTTCCAACAGTTTAACAGCAATAAAAATAGCAGGGGAGAGACAGAACCCGTTCCTGTGAAGCCTCTTCACTCCGGGAGGATGCAGCGGCATGCTAAACCACCGCGCTCTGCTCACAGTTCTGCTTTTGCACCCACCCACGGCACATCTGGCTGCCCCACCGCTGCAGCTGCATTTGTTTCCTCTGTACAGTACCCTGGGCAGACAGAACCATCCAGGAGAGGGAAGGGGATGGCAGGGGACAGCAATGTCCCGCCAGTGCCACAGGCAGTGCTCCACGCCGTCCCGAGTGTG
>NW_010116313.1:664-1775 GCF_000699245.1 Pterocles gutturalis
CCCTCCCCGGGTTCAGCCCCATCCCGGGTGGGCGAGGGAAGCCGAGGGAATCCCCTCCCCAGGGTCAGACCCAGCCCAGCCTCTGCTCTGAGCGCGTCCGTATGGGAAGGGTGGGAGGGAGGAAGAGCATCCAAGAGATCCCACGAGGCAGGGGTACCAGGGGAGTAACAAAAGAACAAACAGCAGCAGATTAAAAGGTATTTTGCAGCCTGAGTCCGGCCGGACCACGCCGAGCCACCATAAAAGGCTTGCTGCTGCTCCCCCCTCCGCAGTTTAATTGATTTGATTTAAATTCTTTGAAGAAGCAGTGGATAAGGAATAATGAGGCAAACAGGATTGTGATGCAAATGAACGAGATGAAAGATGGCTTCGGGGAGCCAGCTCCTGAAGGTCAGAGTCAAACACAGAGCTGCTCCGGTCACTCGTTCACCCATTACTGAGGCTGTGTTCCTCCAATGCCTCTGAGGGACGCAGCGATGGCTCGGCTGATGCCTGGCTTTATTCCCCTGGCTCCGAGGGGCTCGCCCCTCGCAGGGGTGGGAGGATTTTACCTGGCGTGTCGCGGGGACCTGGGTTTTTGCTGCCTGCGTTACCCTGGGTGAGCGGGTTTCTTAATCGGGTTTTTCCAGATACTCTGATGGAGACTCTAACTTCGGAATTAATTAACTTCACTATCAAAAGCTGAGTCATTTGTCACAACGGGTCTGTCATTAGCTCCCATAATTAAGGAAAGTGTCACAAAACCAAACGTTTCACTTACACAAGCCAGGACAACTGATGCTCGGCAGCATTTCTGACATGCTGGGAACAGGCATGTCAGCATAAACTGGGGAGGGGCTCAACTGGACACCCCAAAACCCTGTGCCAGGGCTGCAGAAGACCTTCCTGGCACAGCCCTGCAGCCCCCCGTCCCCCAGCTCGCCCTGCCCCACGGCTGGGGCTGCACTGGGGCCAGGAGCAGGGATGGACCAGGACCCTCTAGCCTGGAGCAGAGATGCTGGGGGTCCATGGGGAGGGTCAGGGGTCTGTGGGCAGCACTGGGACCAGGTGAGCCCCGTGGTTTTCCCACCCCTGTGCAAATGGGGGGCGTCCTGGTGACCACCAGCCCTGC
>NW_010116314.1:0-208 GCF_000699245.1 Pterocles gutturalis
GACCGTCATGGGTATCAATCATTAACAGTCACCGCAGCTGCTGGCAGCCTTAACCCCCTCGGCCCCGTGCCGCGGGGGGACAGCACTGGAAGGTGGCTCGCACGGAAAGCCCCTTTAACGACACCACAGTGCAGCCAGGATGCAAAGGGGTTTCTGAGGGGCTCCGCACCTTCCACAGACCCGTGGCCATTCCCGTGGCATCGTGTCT
>NW_010116314.1:321-561 GCF_000699245.1 Pterocles gutturalis
GGGGGCTGAGCCCCACAGCCCCCAGGGGGATGCCCATGGAGGCAGGAGGCACATCCATCCCCTCCTCCTGAGACAGGATCTCCCAGCTCAGGGGTCCTGGAGCTTTCCCTTCAAGCAGCTTTTCCAAGGAACATCAATGGTGTAACTTTATCCGAGCGTGTTTACAGCCCAGCTGCGGCTCTTGGCTCCCGTGGCCGTGCCGGGGGCCAGCTTGGCTCCCCAGGCTGCTGCTCCGCCGGC
>NW_010116314.1:751-1883 GCF_000699245.1 Pterocles gutturalis
CACCCGGCGAGGGGGTTGAATAATTACCCTCCAGCCACACCATCTCCAGGAGCTGGTAGAGCCCCGCTCTGCCCATGCACATCCACGACAGCACCCTGGGGAGCAAACCTGCATCCCCCAAAGCCCAACTGGTGTCACCGCTGCCCCAGGAGCATCCCATGCCATGTCCCACCGGTTTGGCCAGCCTGGAGCAGCCACCGCGTCTCCCTGCAAACGCAGAGGGGCACGGAAGGGGCTCAGTCCCCATCCCCATCCTCATCCCAGCTCCCATGGGCTCCCGTGGTACTCACAGCCCGCAACACCCTACTGGCACCACAGCCCAGCTCCGGCTTTCAGCCACCGACATGCAGAGAAAATTTTGAATTTCGTCCTTCTCCAGCCCCAGCTGCGGCCCCAGGGGCGTCCAGGCTGCGAATGCTCATAAATAGCCTTGGACAAACATCTGCACGGCACCACCCCGCGCAGGCTGGGGAGCGGAGGGCTGCTGCGGGGATGGTTTTAATCATGATATAAGACCATCAAATGGCTCAAAAAAAAAAAAAAACAACAAACCCCACAGACGGGAGTGAAGCTGTGAATAAGCGCAGACGCAGCAGCTGATAAGACCCGCCGGCAGCCGGGCCCGGCGGCTCAGCTCCCGTGCCTGTCATGTGCGTGGTCCCTCTGCAGACGGGCACAGCTTTTGAATTTCCCATTCCCCACACCCACGTGGGACACGGAGCCCACAGCTCCATGCAAACACCCTGAGCTGGGAGCACCTGGAGGGCGTAGGGCGGTGCAGGGTGCTGGAATTAAGCATCCCCCCGCTCCCGGCAATGAATCTCGGGGCTCTGCGGAGCCGGGTGCCATTATTCCCACTCGCCTCCAAGCCCACGGGGAGTGGGGTGAGCCCCAGGACGGGCTCCAGCAGCCACGGTAGGCTGTGCCGCTCCTTGCAGAGGCTCTTGATTGGTTTTGTCTAAATTACCAATTTTCCGCCGTCGGCTCTCCCACGGGCAGCTCTCACTCGAGCACTTTAGCAAATTGGTGCGCTCACACGGATGAAAAATAAAGTCATAAACGCAGCACCCCAGGGCGTGGGGGACATGACCCGGCGCATTGCTCTGCTGTCAGCAACACTGCCAGCCCGGGT
>NW_010116314.1:2116-2664 GCF_000699245.1 Pterocles gutturalis
GGGGAGCCCCACCCCTGCCGGAGCAGCGGGGCTGGGTGGCCGCCAGCGGCACGTTCGGGTCTCTGCAAAGAGACTCACGTGTTCCCAGGCTTCATCATGGTCTGGTGGCCACGACAGACCACGTCGTGTGCCCGTGGGGATGTAGCCTGGGGCAGGAGCAGCTCAGCTCAGCCTCCCATGCCACGGCAGAGCCAGCGCAGGTGGCAGGGCACAGAGCCTGTCACCATCCCCAGCAGCACAACTACCGTCCCAGTTGCCTTCCTCATGCTCCCCTTACGTCGGCATGGGTGTGATGGTGGTATACAGGGAAACTCTCCATTTTTAGATCTGATCCTGTACCTTCGCAGGCCTCGGAACAGCTTGTAACCGAGCTGTGACGCAACGGCGCACGTGTCCGGGTTGTGCAAGTGCATTGCACCAAACAGCTCCCAAGGATGGGGTGGGCTCTGGGCAGCTCGGGGCGGGCAGAGGCTCTGCGATCCCACAGCATGTCCCACGGCCATCTGAGCCTGGCTCCCACGGCACGGCGGTGACCCCAGTTCCTCCTG
>NW_010116314.1:2823-3052 GCF_000699245.1 Pterocles gutturalis
GCTCCCACGCCACGACGGTGACCCCAGTTCCTCCTGGCAACCTCGGCACGGTGGTGACCCTGCTTCCTCCTGGCCCCAGCACCGATGTCCCCCAGCCCCAGAGTCACCTGGGCGTGCACCCATGCTGCTGGCCTCTGTGTACAAACAGAACCAAAGGTCCCCAAAGTGGGAGGCTTGTTCTTAAGCAAACAGACCAAAGCAAACACACACAGACCCCCCCAGACCCCAG
>NW_010116315.1:0-222 GCF_000699245.1 Pterocles gutturalis
CACACCGCGCAGCGTGCCCGGGATTTGCTAAACAAACCCACAAACACACAAAGCCTCCGCGGAAACCAGACATAAAGCGCAGACACATGACGGAGACGCGTCTGCGGACAAACCGGGACGGGAACCTTTGCGGGACACGGCGTCCGCGCCGAACTCGGTGTCACTGAAGTTACCGACATCCCACCCGACTTTTAATTCTGCCACCCCGCAGCCGCCCGTGCG
>NW_010116316.1:0-7710 GCF_000699245.1 Pterocles gutturalis
TGTTCTGGGTCACCTCGAGTGCCGTGGGGGGACAGAAAGAGATCCTGCCGTCAGCAGTGTCGCCTGGCGCTCGTTACCGTGTGTCTCCTTTGACGAGACAGAAGAGTTCTCGCAGCTCAGGGCTGTTTTTTCCAGTTGTCAGGTATCATGGGTCTGTGCTTCATTGGAGCAGCAACTGGTGCTGACTCAGTAGCACACTGAGGGCCTGCAGGTGTGGGGAGCTGGTAATCAGCCTCCCGTACAAACCAGGTGGGAATGTTTTATGCTGCTGCTGCCTTTAAATCATATGAAGTTTCATGCTTTTGATTCCCAGCGAGCTCATTTTGCTGAATAGCATTTGTAACTGTGGTTGCCCTTGGTGAGAAAGCCGGTAGGAAGATGCCAGCAGTGCTAAAGGTGTAGAACGTGTCCAGTCTGAACGTCGTCCACGTGTGTGCAGATGTGCAGCTGGCTGTGTAGAAAACACGTCTGAAAAACTAGCGTCCCAGATACTGATGTTAAAGCTGCAAATGGCATTTTCCAGCTATTCTTGTCTTTGGGATTGCAGCGGGGTTTTTTTTTTTGTTGTTCACTTTGTTTTCATTGTTAGGAATCTGTGTACGTGAACATGTTATTGATTGTAGGTGCACATGTGTGTGCAAACCCGTGTGTGTGCATAGGCAGACATGAGAATTTAATATTGGTACTCTGTAACCTGCGTTGGGGGCATACTTATTCTTGTTTGAGGGTAATTTATTTAATTAATGTCCCTTGGAGATAGTGTTAAATTGGTTCCCCCTAAATAAATAATTTCTTCATGCAGATAAATTTTCACAGAGCAGTTTAAAACTAATCGTGGCTATAGAGCTCATCAGGTGAAAATTTTTTAGTGGCCTTGTCTAGAGGGTATAATACTTTTTTTTTCCTCTTTGGTAACATTTTATTGGGATGTCTGGAAATGCCTTCTGCAATTGTTATTTCTGGTGACTAATGTTTAGCAGACTGCTCTGCATTATCTATTAATAAACCTGCTGAAAGTTAAGAATTTCCAAACTAGATAAAGGAGAGCTGGATTACCTTTAAGTTCCATAGTTATTTCTCATTTCTAAATTTCCTAAAATCAGCCTTTCGGTTCATACTGGACTAGGGGGAGGGAGGGTTGGTATCGCTAAGCTGATATCTTCTGTTTAAATTACCTGACACGGGCATGTTCAGTTTATTTGAACTTAATTCTTCGAATCTTGCGTGCTTTTACTACTGTGTGCAGTCTGTTAATATTAACTTCCCTCTGTAAGGAATCTGATACCCTCGTATTGAACTTCTGTAATGCAACATCAGAGATCTTGTAGGAATGGCTAGCCAGTGCTTTAAAGTGGAACTCTGCACTTATTTTAATTAGCTAGTTACTGGTACTGGTTGTTACCAAAAAAAGTGGTAAAGTATTAGGATTTTTTTCTTTGTGTATATCTGTTAAGACACTGGAAGGAGTGAAATCCATGTTAGAAAATTGGAAGTGGGTATTTAAGTTGTAAAAACAGTGTAAGACACTGGAAGGAGTGAAATCCACGTTAGAAAATCGGAAGTGGGTATTTAAGTTGTAAAAACAGTTGGCTTTTGTGCTCAACTCTATTTCAGAAACAATTTTTCTGTTAAAAACAGAACTGTCGAGTAGATATCAACATTTTGTTCAGTTAGTGCTTCCCAGGAGTTACCTGTCTTGGCAGATGCTGTAGTTAGCTTTTTTTCCTCCCCACTTCGCAGTATGTTGCATAAAACATTAGTTTATTTGGAGGGATGAGGATTTTTTGCGGTTAGGTTAATACAGTAAGGAACATGACGAGAAATAAATGGGGATGTCCAGAACAGCCTGGGGTTTCTTAAGCACGTGGAGACTGTGGTGGATATTCAGGCAGGGTTTTCTAGTGACACTGTTGGCAGTAAGCGTGGCCAGCTGGAAAACCTTCACCTTG
Organism: Pterocles gutturalis; assembly: GCF_000699245.1. Lineage (NCBI taxonomy): Eukaryota > Metazoa > Chordata > Aves > Pterocliformes > Pteroclidae > Pterocles > Pterocles gutturalis. The sequence continues at coordinate 1,950 of NW_010116316.1, forward strand.
GTATCGTCCTAGGAGAAAAGATTGCAAATACATGTTCTGGATTAATTTACTGAACTTCCTGTGTACCACATTCCTTACTGATATTGTCTGGAGTTCTTGCTGTCAGAGCTGGAATGCTTCTATGCCTGTCCTTTCCACCCTGATGTGTAACTGTAACTCTGCTTCTGTTAGTGTTAAAGCGAGAACATTGATTAGTTAATAGGTGGAGGGAGTTGATTGTCATCTACATTCTTAAATGCAGTTTTACTATTATGCAGCATTCATCTAGAAGAGAGAATATTTGTGATGAAAACCCCGTTGTTTTTCTCAAAGTAATGCTACTGTCCTACACAATGTTTTCTTTATTAAACCAAAAATGGACTGTGTTCTTTTGAGGTGAATAACATCTGATGGATTCTTTCTGGAGATGGTTGCTTCTCATCTTACCTGTAAAAGGTCCATTCACACTGAGCAACAGTGCCACAGAGCTGAAGATTGTCTCTAACAGAGTTAGAGTTAGATAATAGTTTCTTAACTCTTTATAATTAAATTGAGCTTGCCATAGTGCTTGCAGGTTCTATTGTAGTCTGAGTGCTGCTGTGTCTTGTCTATGATGCATACTTCTGCTTGAAACAACTTTGGGGAAAGATAACAGCAAAATACCATCGGTGTTTTAACTGTCTGAGATTTTAACATTTGTACAGGACTGAACTGGGTGAACTGGGTGTAATTACTCGGAGCTGTTTATTAATACTGTAGTTAAATAATGTTCATTGTTACCACACAGCATTAAACTTCATTAATACTGGGCTTGGGTTTAGAAATACAGTGGTGTGTGTAAATTTCATATGCATTCTGGAGAAAAGAGCTGTATTTTCCCCCTCAAGTTCTTTGAATAATTTTGTTTCTAAATTAAAAATTGCTTAAATGCTGCAGGTATTGTGAGAAAGCAAACTGACTTGTCATCTTTTTTGCTGTAACAGGGTGGAAGAAGGAATCTGTCTACGGCATCCACTACAAGTTTGTCATCTAGCGTCTGACCCTGCTGGAAGGCCATCATGCAGCAGCCTCCACAGACTGTTCCAGCAGGAGCGGCAGCTCCACCTCCTGCAGGCATTGCTCGGAACATGTACTGGAGAAACAGCTCACTCAGTAAACGAGCAAATGCAGCAGCTGCCCCAGTGCAGCCTGTGACAGACCCTTTTGCATTTGGCAGACAGACTCCACAGGGTCCCCCTTTAGATAATCCATCCAAGGGCAATGCGTTGGTTATGCAAAGTTCTTCCCCAGCGGTGTTCCCACAGCCGGCTGTTATGCATACTTCACCATCACGTGCAGGGGACAATCCTCATGGACCGCATATGTCTTTATCAGCTCCTGTATCTCAACCAGGAATAAATATCAGTACGTTTTCTAATGTTCCGATTCCTTCACCGTCCCCAGGATATGTTACAAGTAGTTCTACAGAAGTGCATCCAAATGCAGATCTTGGGCTCCGTGGGCCTGCAGTACCGTTGCATTACAATACAGGAGCAGAAAATTCTTTCAGTGTGCATCCTGGAATGGTGTCTGCGTCAAACCAACCAGGAGGTAGACAAGATGTTAGCAGAGATCCAAATGATGTTCCTCCAGGACCCAACGCAACAGCACTCTTCCCTCCACCTCCCCAGCAGCCTGTGTCTCAGTGGAGGCCTGTTCAAGGTAACCTGCAGTCTCCAGTTCGAAATTTTGTGCCCTATCCTGAGCCGTCTTCTCAGAGTGACGTTCATAACATTTCTCAGTCTTCTGTTAGCACTTCTCATCCTCCTCCACAGGCAAATTTACAGCAGGGTCCTGTACACCAAGGTATTCCACAAAATATCGTGCAAGCGCCTTTATCTGTTGGTTGTGAAAAGAATGGGAAAAATAGCTCTGCAAATAGCATTCATCACATGAACAGCATCCAGCCTGGAAATGTGTTTAGGCAGAACGCAGAAACGACTAATGCTTGGTTAAGTCAACCGTATCAGGAACAGTTTTACCCACAGCCACCGTTGCAAGACTCCAGTTTTGTTGTTCCCACAGCTCAGGAAAATAACCCCCAAAACCAGTCTCCACTTATGTCTGAAACATCAAACAGACCTATTCCCGCAGATCAAGATCCAGGAACTCTCTCCATGTTTTTCAAAGGGGATGAGGCAGAAAATGAAGAAATACTCTCATCTGAAAAAAATTACATAGTTGAGAAAACAGAGTTTGGTGCTTGTCAGCCAAGTTCAGCGTCCTTCTATCACCAGCCAGTGCACCCTCAGCGGGCTGCAAATAATGTTCTCTCTCAAGCGCAGATTGGTACAGGTTCGGTCAACGAGATGGTACAAAAAGGAATGGATACCCCATACTTTCCTAAAATTGTAAGTCAGCAGGAGACACAGGCCGCTAAGCACTCCATGTTTGTTAGCGATGACAAGGCACGTCTAGGTGATGCATCTGGGAGTGGTGGGTCACAGTTTGAAAATGTTGAGAACCTGGAGTGCATTCAGAATCAAGAAGTGCTGCCAGTTGAACCACAGAACATCAGTGCTTCATCCCCTGGTGCTGGTCCTGATCTGTACAGATATGGATCCTTTCCAGGTCAGATGCTTCCCAAGAATGCTGTTGTGAGCCATGCTGAAGGAGGACCAAATTTGGAAGCACCTGATTCATTACCTCATCCAGTCCGACCAGATAGTGTGTCTTCAAATTATAGCAACATGAGCCACAGGAGTGCTTCTAGCTCAGCAAGACCTCAAGAGCAAGTTGGTACGTTTAAAAAAGGTAGACCTGATGAAGAATCTTCCCTTAGCTTCTTTAAACAGATCGACTCCTCGCCTTTGGGAGGTGATTCAAGTGAGCTAAACCTGGGCAAGAACTACCACGGTAATCTATCACAGCCTCCAACTCCGAGTCCTCCTAAGCCTACAGGAGTATTTCAGACAAGTGCAAATAGTTCTTTTGAACCTGTAAGGTCGCATGGAGTTGGTATAAAACCTGCAGAGATTGACCAAGCAAAGATGGTGGTTGAATTAAGAGAGAACCACTCAAACCAAAAGAATATCAAGAAGAATACAGCTGTGCCAGCTGCATCCCCAGGCAATCTTGAACAGCCACCAGATAACCTGGAGACTATTTTCATGCCTCAGGTACACCCACTGCCTCTTGCAGTCGCTGGTGAAGCTGGAAATATGCTGCACTCTGGACCTGTTATGGAAAACATACAATCAGTATCTGAGAGAAGGTCCTCAACAAGAGCACAGGGAGCAGTTAAGAAGTGTGATAGCCCAGCAACAACTTTGTGGGCTCATAATGAATTACCTAATTTTGGGGGAAATGTTCTTCTAGCTCCTGCTGCTCCTGCAGTGTACGTACCTGCCAAACAAACTGTAGAAGTCATTCAGCCACCAGAAGAAGGCCTGTCTAGTCAGCAACCAAGTAAACCAGGTACTATTGCTGTGCAGCTTTCCCAAGATGGAAATATATCTTCTGAAAATCTTGAGAATCCTCCCAAAATGGGAGAAGAGGAGGCACTTCAGTCTCAGGCAAGTTCTGGTTATGCAAGTTTGTTGTCTTCTCCACCTACAGAGTCTTTCCAAAATCAGCCTATCCTGATTGCTCAGCCTAATCAAAGCTGTAATTTGTCTCAGCCAATTAATTTTTCTATTTCTCTGTCTAATCAGCTAAGCAGCAATGAAAACAATCAGTCAATGAAGGACTCTGGGGTTGGGGACAAGCCTGCAATGGTTCCCCAAACTTCACATGCTGGTGGGACCATTTCTGGGGAAAATGTGCCGTTACCTGTGATGCAAGTTGGATCTCTGTTAGTTAATGCACTTCCAAATGCTAATCTGTTAAAACATAATTTATTACAAAGCCCTGTTAATTCCTCTGATACTGCTTCTAATCAGCCTGCAAACTTGCTTATGAAAACTCCACTTAATTTGGCTCCAGAAGGACAAAAGAATGTTAATATGGAAGGTTTTGTTCCTGAATTTGCTAGCAAGCCAGGGTCTAACTCATCCATTTCTCCTGGGACGAATCTTCCCAGTGGAAGTGCAAGTGCACTAGTCCCCCCTGTTAATTCTGTAGTACAGGCTAATAATTCTGCAAATCATTCAAATAACAAAGAAGAAGCAGCTGGAGTGCTTGACTTCACAGTATCGCGGACGTTGGAGAAAAGCAGTGCAAGTAATTCTGTACAAGTGCATAATCAGTCACTTTCTGGTTGTCCAGTGTATCCTCAACAGTCAGCTGGTGGTGCTGGTCAGGGTAGTCCTGAGATGCGTGACAAACAGCATTTCTATCAACAGGTGACAAAAGATGTACAGCATCAGGCTGTATCAGACAGAGCTGTGCAGGGACCATTGCCTTCTCAAACACAAATTCCAGCAGCTCAAATGCAGCAACCAGCATCCTCTGGGCAGTCCTTGATTCCTTCAAACTACCAGATTGCCACAGGGACTAAAGCCACGCAGGCATCACAGCAGCACGAGAACCAGGTGCTGAGTAACCATCCTCAACCCGTGGGTCCCCAAGAGGCAAGTTCAGCACAGCTGACAACAAGATACGATCAGACGAGTCCTGATAAACAACAAGCATCTGGACAGCCATCGGGTGCTCCAGCTTCCACAGCTCCTGCCACCACCAGTCAGTCAGTCATGCCAAATGTGCAACAAGACCTGCAACATCCATCCCTGCCTCAGACTCCCCAAGATGCATTTGGTCCACCCCAGAACCCTTACTACTACTACAGACATCCTTACGATGCTTACCAGCCTCCCTATCCACCTTACCCTCCTGCAGACCCCAGAGCAGCAGCTCATCTTTATTACATGGTAATTTTTTTTCCTTCCTCCCCCCTCAGTATGTACTAGTAATTTTCATCTTTGAATTATGAGTTTCAACACTTGTGTCATGATCAACATTTAGTGTAGCCTTCATGTTAAGTATTTAGTTGTAGGGAAAACAAAACTTACATTACAAAGATTATAATAACTTAAAGTAGTTGCTGATACCAATTCCAGTTGGCACAGGTGTCATCTGATAGCAATTTATTTGGTTCTTTGGGAAAAGCTGTCAGTTATAACTGTCTTAGCTGCCCAGGTGTACAAATTTGGTTCCCATCTGCTGCCTGAATTATTGACAGTTTAACAGAGTGGCCAGTGCAGTAGTTGAACTGCCTTTAGTCCAGATGTAATGTTTTTTTTCTTAAGTTCAGGATATTAATGGACTTGAATACAGCTTGCCACAGCAGGTATAGAAAGCTATACTGCAGCCTATTGAACTGCATCTCTTCAGGTATCACAGTGGTGTTGTGCATGGTGATTTGCTTGTTTTAAAAGGTTTATTCTTGGAGGTGGGAAGCCTCTTACCTGACATGTCAATCTCTTTTTCTAGGAGGATAGCTATGGACAGTATGACCCACGGTACAGACACTATGATAGCACCAGCACTGCTTATATGGAGCCTGGGAGCTATCGGTATTCTGAGCCTGAACGTCCTAGTTCCAGAGCTAGTCACTGCTCGGACAGGCCGCCTTCTAGGTATGAAACTCCTAAACTGAGTAAAGCTCTGATATACCCCGAAGCAATGAGTGTAAGGATGCTTGTTGAAGTTTCATAGCATAAGCTGCAGCGAAGAAGTTCAAAAACTGGTTGTGTGCTGCCATAGGAACGGACGGTATCAAATGCCACATCTGAGAAGGGTACGATTCCGCGGCCTTGTGTGTTGCTAAAGCCTTATCACTCCTTTCATTCACTTCTCTGGGTGG
>NW_010116316.1:7741-27732 GCF_000699245.1 Pterocles gutturalis
GCAGGAAGTCACCGCCATGGACTCGGTGCTGAGGTTAGCTCTTTTTCACGGGTGCTGTGAAAGGGGGGTGTAGGCCGTGGGTTTAGTTTCTGGCTAGCACTTAGCAGTGACCCCTAGTTCTGTTAATAAATGGCACTTTTGCACATTGGGCTGGGATTTGCCTTGCAAGCATAGCAGTACGTGTGGCCTGCTGCTACACAGTGTTTGAGATGTCTGTAAGAGAGAGTGAATCAAGTGAAAACACCCTGGTGCTGTGTCAGGTTAGTTTGTCTGATGATTACTTCAACTGTGTGGATACGATTTCTCACCAAACTCACAAACTGTGGTCCGTGTAGCAGAGGTGCTATGTGGGCATGTTTCACCCACTGACTTCACTACAGGTTTTGATGCAGGTAGCACATGAATTAGGAAAACTTTAAAGCCTTGGTCTGTCTGATTATATGAAATAAAAAATCAGAGAGGGAAACATTGTGTTCAGATGCTACTTGCAAATATTAAATAAAAAGCAGAAATGAAATCTGTAGTATTTCTCAAGCACGAAGCAGCAGATTACCTTCCAGGGGTTACTGTTTTCTGATTAGTGTTGCACAAGTGGTTTGTATGAACTGCAAATTAATGACAAGATGTTACTGTTGTGTTATCTGATGGGTGGATTTGCAGGTTTCCAAGAGAGAACCTCAGTTATCTCTTTGGAGAAGTTTAAACCCTTTGTGGTATTTGTTCACTCATGGAGCAATCTTCAGATTAAAAACATTTTGCTTACCACCTCCAGAAGATCATAGGAGGTGTATTTTGGCCTTGAGGAGTACAAGACAATGGCTACAGCTGCATGTGAATAAGTTTTGTCATCTTCTTAAGTGAATCTAAGTGCTCTGTGAGATCTTGTAATGAGATAATAACCTCTAGTAGCACTTCCTGGTCTGTCCTTTCCTATGTACTATTTTTATAAGAGGTTGAAATTCCTACAGGTGGCATGGGGCAGATCAAAGCCTGATATGAGTGTCTCTGTCGGCATTGATGTGTGACACGACAGTGCAGTCAGGTGTGGGCTGTGGTGTGCTACTGCGGGGCAGCAGAGCCTAAGAGTGGCAAAGTCAGTGTGATAGCGTGTCTGAAACTTGCCCTTCGTGTACCAGTATGGATGATGCATCTTTGTAATCTCTGTTTGGGGAGGGGAATAACATCTTTCTGAAGGAGACTGAGAAGAGTGGTTGGGTGGATAAACCTGATCTGATAAGATCAGATCTCCTCTGCAGAGGTAGGTGCTGTGTTAGCAAACTTCCCACGTGTTCCAGGGAGGAGCAGCGATTGACTTGCCTGGCTGCTTTGGGGTTTGCACTATCAGTTGTACGATCAGTTATAGAGGAGCATGAAAGCTCCCATCATTCCACATTGGTATTACCTCCTGTGAGTGTATGTATACATGTGTGTGTGAGTGTATACACGTGTGTATTCACATGTGTTGATATAAACATACATGTATATACATACACATATATGGAGACATGCTACATTTTTCCTCTTCTAGCATTTTCAGAAATTGTGGGATGGTGTCCTAAAAATGGCGTATAATAAAGCCTTGTGGTTTTTCAAGTAGTGGCCACCTTTCTTTTTCCATCAAAGGTATTCTAATTATCTTTTGTTTATGTAGTGACTCTTAATTTGATGTGTTGGTTTTAGTGAGGTTCTTGTGCTTGTTCTATTCATTTGGACAATCAGTATTCTAGCATGGGCTCTGGAAATTAGTATTTTCTTCTATTCAGTCCTCTCTATTTGCTCCAATGAAAAACAAGCCTTTCCTGCACGCCACTGTCCATCCAAGCCTATTGAGAAGGGTAATAACCCAGAACATGCCTGCAATTAGTTGTGTATGTGCTGTGTTACAATTGTGTCTCAATGCTATCTCGTTTATTTACTGGAGTGTTAAATGTAAGGGTGTGCTAACACTTGAGACATTGCTGCATCCGCTGAAAAGCTGAGATTGAAAAACAGACTGAGTGCAGAATGAAAATAGTGTTGGGCGTTACAGTAGTAAAAAAATCACCTTGCCGTACAGCATTGGCATTCTGTGTGCTTGCCAGCCATAGACTGCCATCAGCTCCAGGTCAAACAGGGTGATACAATATTGAGTTCTTTGGCCAGGTACCCAAAGAAAGGTGTAGCGTGTTTTGGTTTTGCTTGTTTTCTGACTGTATTTAATGCTGGTGACATACCACAGGAGCAGCCCCAGAGGCTGAAACCCTCTGTTCAGAACTATCTATGAGAGTGCTAGTTCATGTCCTGACCCATTTTTGTGACCTTTTCTCCAGACCACAGTCCTCTCTTCATCGCTGTAAGATGTGTAACAAAACACTGTTAAAGTTGAGGGAGCAATTATTTCATTACTTGTTAATTTACTGACTTCTCTGTTGAGACAGTTCAAAGGGTGGTAGTTAGAACAGTAGTTTTTGTGATTAATTGTTTGTAAGTAATTAAACTTATCACCTAAGCAGTTTACAAAAAAACACTGTATTACTGTGTAGTAAGGGCTGTCTGGTTTTTGTGGCACACAACAATTTAGTGCTATATTGGTTTGTAAAGTCTTAATTTTATGATTCCTTGATTTCTTCTAAGTACCTTATTTTAAATATCAAACTCTACTGAATCACTTGTGGCATATAGTTCTTCATATTTCCTGATGACTTTAGGAGAGATTGAAGGAGGAACAGTAACTTCTTAGACCTGTGCACTTTCTTTCAGGCAAGGGTATGCTGAAGATTATTATACAAAAAGTGGATGGAGTGATTATTATCCAGGCTACTACCCAAACTCATATGATTATGGAGGTAAGGTGGCAAAATGAACTCTGAATTTTTCTGTAGAAAGTTGCAGATTTAAACAACAATTTATGGGGAAGAGAAACTTTTAAATCAGAAAATTATTATATTTTTTTATATAATAACCATGTTTCCCTGAAAGGTGTGAAATTTTTTTTTAGGGTTTTTTTTTTTAACTAAAAAAGAATGGACATATTTATGTAGCTTTAAGTACATTATTTTGGTTTGGTTACATGCTTCAGGACCAAATCAGCATGCAATTAAAGAGAAAGGAGTAGAAAAAGGTTATGGACAATGGCTTCCAATACCTAAACCATTTATTTTTATTTTCCAAAGATCCAAGTCGCTGGGAACGTTACTCATCAGCATATGACCCCAGATACAGAGATCCTAGAAGTTATGATCAGAGGTATTGGTATGATGCTGAACGCAACCCTTACTCATATGGCAACAGGTTTGTCCGTTTGATCAGTGTTCTCTCAATACTCTTTCCAGATCTAGGGCAGCGTGGGGCCTAGGTGTTGATGACAATCAGAGAACTAGTGTGTATGTCTGAGTGAAGGCGGAGAATCTGGTCTTGGTTTCTTCAGGGCTGAGTCCCCCATAGTCAAATGTGTCACCAGAAAATTAAGTTATGGCAGCGTTAAGGCAAAAGCTGAGACTTTGCTTGTGCACTAACAGAAATACCATTTATTTGCTGAAGATCTGCCCCAAAGCCTTCAAAGTTTATGAACTGTTGTGATAGTTTTATCAGGTGTCAGAATTTCAGGGTATTGTGCAGCTTTGTAAATAAAGTCCTCTCAATATTCACTAGGAAGGCAGATACATCCTGGAACAGATAGTATTACACATTTCATGGATATATGTTGCTAGTCCCTTCTGTAGCTTTAACATGGGTCATTGAGGAAAAACAGATTAGCTGTCATGTTACTCTTAAGAAAAGGATTTAAGGCAGTAGGACTTGTTTTCCGATCAGGTGAACACTCTGTGGGTTTTCCTAGAGCAGACTCTGAGTATGGTGTTGGTCTTGATCTTGAATATTCTGGATTAACTTCTTGAAGAAATCTCAGTTTGTTTACTGTAATAAAAACCTCAATCTGGGAAATAATCTAAAAGCCCTTCTGAAGCTAGGTGCAGTTTTCTTCTTGACAGGTGTGCAGTGAAGTCAGTTCCCCCAGGGGTATGGGTGGCTATGTTTATTTGTGCTCTGTGTGTTCTTTTGTTCTTCAGACATGACCGATATGAAGATAACTGGAGATACGATCCTCGTTTTACTGGAAGTTTTGATGATGAATCTGAACCCCATAGAGATCCTTACGGTGATGAGTTTGATAGACGCAGTGTCCATAGTGAGCATTCTGGTCATAGTCTCCGTAGCTCCCGCAGTGTTCACAGTCACCAGAGCAGCTTCAGCTCTCGCTCTCAACAAGTGAGTTTCAAGTGGTCCCATCAAGTATTCTTTTAGCGGAGTTGGGTCTTTCTCTGTGTCAGGGGTGGGTGAAACATTAGAAATACAGAAATATTTCTGGATTTAGGTTGGGGAATATGTATTTTGAAAACTTTATTCTGTAAGTTAAGGCTGTTTTGTAATATAGTTTGGAACTTAATGTTTATCACAGTTGTCAAGAGAACTTTAACCAAAATCAGCACTCAGCTGTGCGCGTTGCCACACACACAGAAATGGAAAATTTCCTCTGCTGAATCCATTTGCTGTTTGTGAGAAGTTTGCCCTCACTGTGCTTGGCTGTAGTTGATAATGCGCCTGGCTTTCAGTGTTACGTTGTTTTTCTCATCACAAGCATGAATGCTATTACTGAACTTGGGATCTGTTAAATGACTAACTCCATATTTGTATGGTGCTATTTTGGCTTTAAAAGCGAAAACCAAATCTAACTGATTACTCATCTACTTATGCCAGAAGTACAAATACCTGAAAAACACAGAATATTTGGGTAGTTTTTAAGGTGCAGTCTCTGCTAGTGGAATGTGTCACACTGTGTGTGTTGGTTCATCATGTTTCTTGGAAGCTTAGGTGGTTTTCCAGTCTGAACTCCAGTTCATTAGTAATATTGGAAGTAGTATCAGAGATCATTTAGGCATTAATCTTTAGGCACCTGAAGTTGTTCAGGAATTCACCAGGTTTAATAGTTGAGATTTTCTGTCAAAGTGTTACAGCAGATTCTGATCCATCATTGCTGTAACTCATCATTAACCTGTAACTCATTCTGTGATGTTATCCTTCACACAAGCACATAGACATTCTGTCGTGAGAGAGCTATGTGTATTCAGGTGTGAACAGACCTAAGATATGGTAATGCCTGTTGCTGCAGGTGTCTCAGCTTGCTCAGGTGCAGTGATGTACTAAGCCTGGTTTGCAAACAGTGCAAAGAATCTGGGGGGGCAGGGAATGCTTACGGTCTTGAGTCACGCTTGCAGTATTGCTTGCTTTGTGTAACTTCATGCTGCCTGCTAACAATTACTAATATGATCTGTTTAGAGCCAGCTGTATAGAAGTAATCATGATCTAACGGTTAATGCGTACGAAACTACTGCGCAGGCAGTGTCGCTCCACACAGATTATCCATATGGCGGATATGCTGCTAACTTTGATGGACAACAGCCTTTTGCAGATTATGGCTACCCGACAGAAGCTGGATGGTCGGCTGTAGATCAAGGTATTGGCACCATTGGGGAAGGAGGAGGGAAGGCACCATGCTTGGGAAGTTGACTACAGTAGTAGTTTGCACTTCTGTTAGTATTTGTAGTGTGTGAGATGCCTTTCATGTATTCCTTGAGCTTGTTTAACAGGGAAAAAACGCTGGTTTATGGTGTATGTACAGATGAACAAAGTTTTGTTTCCTTTTCAGTGTAAGCATAACTTGCTGAAACTTGTGCATATCACAGAACAGTAGTAGCTAGACAGTGTTTGCTATTAAATACTGCGTACTTCCATTTGTAAATTCTCTCTTTTTAGATAGATTAACTACACTGCTTGTGCTTCATGGGGAATGATTAAAGCTTAACTTAATTAAAACTTCAAATTCTTCCATAAGTTTTTCTTACCCTTTCAGTGGAGAACAAACCACAGTTTCTCTGGAAAAGCTTTTCTAGAGTACATTGAAGTATATAATTAACTCTCTGAAGATGGCATCATCCAGAGATCAGAGAAATGTCTGGTACAAACAATGAAAGCCCTGTATTGAAAAAATAAGTGGATTTTGAAGTTCTATAGTCTAGTTTCCTGTTGTTGCACATCTTCAGAAGATCTTTAGGACTATAATGGAACTGATTAATTATTGCTTATAAAGTTTTGCCAAACTCAATGGCAGGGTATTTTCCACTAGTACTGCAGGATTACTGAACTGGATAAATACATCAGCAAGTTTACTTAGTTGCAAGGCATGTTGCTTGTTCTTATTTTATCTTTTCTTCCCATTTCAGGACCTTTAAGGCCCTCAACACCTGAGAAGTTTTCAGTGCCTCATATTTGTGCTAGGTTTGGTCCTGGTGGCTTCCTAATAAAAGTGCTGCCAAACCTGCCTTCAGAAGGACAGCCAGCTCTGGTTGAAATACACAGTATGGAGGTAAAGTTTCAAATAAAAAGGGGAGGTGGTGGAATACAGGTACTCCTTTTGAAAGGGGAGTAGGGAACTTGGAGCTATAGATCTATGTTCAGGTCTGGGCTTTTTATTATTAAAAAGCAAAATTAATTGTTATACTGATTTCTTATGGTTTATATTTGTGTTTTAGACTATGTTACAACATTCTCCCGAGCAAGAAGAGATGAGAGCATTTCCTGGTCCTCTTGCTAAGTATGTTCTTAAACATTTGGGAAATAACTTCCATGCATTCAGAATTCACTTTTTCAAGGAACTTTTAATTGTCTGCCAATTACAGGATTTAAACTGACTTAAAATATCAGTGACTTTTAACCTGCTTAAAAAATACATGAGCTTTAAATTTGTTTCTCATACTGTTCACAGTAATGATCGGAATGCTTACATTTGTCTCATTAAAAACTTTTTTCTTTTTTTTTCTGTTTTTTTCAGGGACGACACCCATAAAGTGGATGTTATTAATTTTGCACAAAATAAAGCTACACAGTGCTTTAAGAATGAAAATTTAATTGACAAAGAATCTGCAAGTCTGCTTTGGGACTTTATTGTACTGTTGTGTAGGCAGAATGGGGTATGTCTCTCTGCTTGAATTTTTCTTTATCCTAAAATATTTTATACACAAAATGGTATTTATGTAAAAGACAGTAATATGCGTATAGCGACTTGTCTTGGAACAGTTCAGAGTGATGGAACATGTAGACTGGTCACTTGTCCTCAGATGCTCAGAGGTGCTGATATTCACATAGTATTGTTGAAGTGACAAATAAAATGAAGGCAATGTTGAAATAACAGATTTTTTTTTTGTTTTTGTTTTTCTAACATGTATAGACTGTTGTGGGAACAGACCTGGCTGAACTTTTGCTCCGAGATCATAAAACAGTGTGGCTTCCTGGGAAGTCCCCTAATGAGGCAAATTTGATTGATTTCACTAATGAGGCTTTGGAACAAGTGGAAGAGGAATCTGGTGAAGCCCAACTCTCATTTCTCACTGATAGTCTTATAACCACAATTGACAGTCTTGAGAAAGAGACAGAGAGATTCAGAGAGTTGCTGCTCTATGGCCGCAAGAAGGTGAATGTTTATACTGCTATTCCAAATACTGTATGTGTCTTACTTTTGTTTACTTATTTTTCACAAATCTTAAAGCTCTGGGCATCAGTTAAAATAATTTTTGAGTCTTGCAGTGCATATAATATATCATGGCACTGCACTACACTGATATGGAAAAATGTTATGCCCTACAGTTTATAATATGAAACAAGATTATATTCATGTGTTAGCATTTGACCTAAACAAACTTTTTTTTTCATTTAGTCACAAAGTACTACTGTAAAATGGTCATTGCTTATTTGAGTAGTATGTTGAGCTATTACCAGGAAACTAATTTCTGTATTAATTAGGATGCTTTGGAGTCTGCCATGAAGCATGGTTTATGGGGTCATGCTCTGCTACTTGCCAGCAAAATGGACAGCAGGACACATGCAAGAGTTATGACCAGGTACTGTTTTACTTGTTGATTAGTACAATATGGCTACCTGCTCTGCTAATGAGGTAGAGATTTTGGTGCTCAGAAATATTAATGTCAAAGTCATGAGTTATCCTTAGCTCATGCAAGAATTATTCTTTAATTTTACCTGTATATTCAGTTGTCATCTGTTACTTTTTATTCGGGGGCCTTCTGGCCATAAACTTCAAACTGAGAAGTTACTCTATTTACTCATTCCATTTAAGGGGTACTTCAACAGCGTCTTCTGTGGGTTTGCTTGATAGGTGCTGTTAGTCAGGCTTTGAAGAAACTGTACAAAATCCCAAGTGTCAACTTTGTGAAAGCCAAGTAACTCTGTACCCTCTGTTCTTCTTGTCTGAAAGAAGCAGATGTATTTGTGCAAGCTTTGTGTGTAGATAGAAAAACTTTTTACAGCTTTCTGAGCTTATGCAATCATGTACTAAGTCTAGTCAGCTGGCATGGGGAGAATACTGAGGTTTTTCCTAGCTTGAACTGACCTATGTTGGAGTGGGAGATCCAGTTAAGTAGTAATCTATTGCTTTTGAACATTATCCACTGGGCAATTGCTTATTCAGTGTAGTATTTTCAAACAGTAGTTCCTTCTCTTAAACTAGGCTAGATTAACTGCTGCTGAGTGTTCAGGTACATTTTAACTGCTTACCCCATGTTTGTGTTTTGTTTTTCTGTGTAATGTCTCTGTAGATTTGCCAACAGTCTCCCCATTAATGACCCTCTGCAGACTGTTTACCAGCTCATGTCTGGAAGGATGCCAGCTGCATCCACGGTAAGATTCAAGTGGGAGCTGCAGTTGAGGCTAAGAGGTACTGCAGTGAGTAGTGTAGTTCACAGCAGTGATCTTTCCATGTGTTTTCCATAGAATTGTCAGATAAGATGTTTTAGTCCTTTTTAAGTTAAAACACCCAGGCAGAGCTCCAGTCACTGGTTTGACTAAGTGATTCTTCTAATTTTAGTGCTGTGGAGATGAGAAATGGGGAGACTGGAGGCCTCACCTAGCGATGGTGTTATCCAACTTGACCAATAATGTGGACTTGGAATCCAGGACCATTGCTACCATGGGAGACACTCTTGGTAACTCTTGGGGAATGAACAGGGTGATGACTGAAGGAAAAGCTTTCTGAAAGCTTTAATTACTCAGCCTATTTTTTAAAAACAAGCAATTGCTATGTAGAGTGTAAAGTGGAACAGTTTTATATGGGTACATCTCCATACAGAACACTGAATTACAATGTGCCACCAAGAGGAAATATTCTGAATTCTGTCACTTATTTCTGTACAGCTTCTAAAGGTCTGCTGGATGCTGCTCATTTTTGTTACCTTATGGCCCAAGTTGGTTTTGGTGTTTACACAAGGAAGACAACAAAGCTTGTCCTAATTGGATCAAATCATAGGTTTGTCTTTCCTTTTTTTTTTTAAACACAGCTTTTTAGAAGTAAATACGAAAGGTGAATGGCTTGAGAGACTGAGTTGCACTGCTCCCCTTATCACTAGCCACACCTGTTTTTGAGAACTATTTAATGCCCTGTCCTTGTTTGAGAAGTTATTGATATTGTGTGTCTAATAGAGCCATGTTTCTGGCTTTATTTCTGATTGTCTTTATTGTCAGCATGTTGTTTATTGTTATTTTGTTTAATGTTTATTGTCTCAATGTTTAATTTTTTTTCCTCTCCCATTTCTGAATAGCTTGCCATTTTTTAAGTTTGCCACCAATGAAGCCATTCAAAGAACAGAAGCCTATGAATATGCACAGTCGTTAGGAAGTCAGCCTGGCTGCTTGCCCAATTTCCAGGTGAAAAGCTGTTTCATTTTTTTCTTTATTTTGGTAGCTCTTAATGCTGTAATCAGCACAGCAAGTATCTTATCCATTGTAAAATGAAATATTAGTGGATAACATAGTGCAGGATTGCTTTTTTTTCTGTTGTCACTTAAATCACCTTTTTGCATTTTTCATACATGCATTCTGAACTTCTGAGTTTTAAATATTATCGTTGTAACTATACTCCAAAAGAAAAATCCAGCAGAATGTTCGCACTAGCCATAGACAAATAGGTAACTTTCATTGGATACATTGAGTGGAAGAGGAGAATTGAATGCTCTTTGAATGCTCTTTTCCTCACTTTTTTTTTTCCTGCCTAGTAATAGATGTGATAATGGGTTATCTGAGCTTTCAACTGCCTTTCATTCAATACTTCTAAGAATGTTCTGATCACTTGGTTAATTTCACCTGCTTGCATTTCATAGGTTTTCAAATTCATCTATGCTTGCCGACTAGCTGAAATGGGACTTGCTGCTCAGGCTTTCCATTATTGTGAAGTGATTTCCAGAACTGTCCTTAAAGATCCACATTACTATTCACCTGTACTTATTGGCCAGCTGATCCAGGTAACATAAGGAAGAATTAAGTATTTGTGGCTTCATGTTGTAGGCGGTAAGCTGTGGCTAAAGTTGCCTTTTGTTGGCTGGTTAACTTAAATTATGAAATGATTCCTTTCTCTAGATGTCATCGCAACTACACCTGTTTGACCCACAGATAAAAGAAAAACCAGAACAGGAATCTTTTATTGAACCTTCATGGTTAGTAAGGCTTCGACACGTGGATGGACAGATCAAGGTACAGGATGTACTTTTCAACATGAAGTATTCTCTTTTAAGGATTAGTGTAAATCCAATTTTTAAATGGTTTTGTTTATACTGCTCATTACAGAAACATATGAAATGACCTTACGATATATTAATGTCGTAAGGTGCAAATGTTATGATTTGAACCAAGTGGATTTACTGTACTTTAGTGCCCTAAGATTCAATACAGAATAGTCAAAGGGTGGTGTACATTCAGTGAGACAGGCTTTTCTTAGTACCATAATGTAAGGAGAATTGCAAGGCTTGTTAGGCTGCAATAACTCCTGCTGTAGGCAGAGAATCTGCTTGCCAGAAAAAAAAGTTGTATGTGAATTAGCATAGCTAGATTGTAACAGATTGGAAATAATTACCATTTATTTTAAGAGATCTGCTAGAGATTTGAACCTTGAGCTAATTAACTAAACTTCAATTTAAAAAAGAAAAACTTAAAAAAAAAAAAACAACCCACAAACAAAAAAAAAATAGACGTTTTGGTTGAACTTGGCCTGCAAATGGCTGACATCTAATTTTTTGACTAAACACTAAAAAAACCTGTGTGCTGTTTTCAGTCTTTAAGATTTCCTGTGCTATATGTTCCCTTGGTTATGAACTTAATGTCTGGTACAGTTAATAAGATCTTGCTTTTTTGTGCAGGAGGGTGCAATAGCTTATAACACAGACAGATCCACCCCACCACCATATGCATGTAGTACACCAAGCTCTGAATTAGACCATGCTAGTCAATGTGATGGAGCAGGAGTTGGCCGTGACATGGGTCCAGGTGCTGAAAATGCATTGTTAGCATCCTTATTACCCAATATGGCTCAACAGATGCAAAGTGTGCAGCTGATGCCTTCAGGTTAGTGTTTCATATCCTTCTTCATGTCAGAGAGAAAATAAACGTTTCAGGTTTCTGGTGTAAGAAACCACTTAAGAGGGTGGTAGAGCCAGTGAGATTTCACTTCTGCATTGTATCATTTTATTCATAGGGTAAAAGGTTCACACACTGGAATTTCTGCTAAGTTGTAACTCTTATTTTTTTTACTTTTTTTTTTTTTTTTGTGCTGCAGTACCTCAGGCTGTCCTTGATGGGTCAGCTGCTATGATTCCTCCTGGTGACCAGGAACCAGTCCGAAGTGTCCCTTTCTATTCTGTGGCTTCTCAGCCTAGTGGTCCAGGACCTGGCTTTGCACCTCCAGGATTTTCAAATCCATATGGAACTGAACCATCACCACTGTATTTAGGGTCAACACTACCGCCAGGAGGGCCACCACAAGAAATTGAACCACGGTCAGAAGAGCAGACAAACCTGGAAACAGGTCTGGGATCTTAGTAAACAGCTTTCCTCCCTCATAAGGGGAATGAAGTATTTTGGGGAATAATGCAAAATATATCAATATTTAGAAAATAGTAATAGTAGGGTCTTTCTAGCACAGAATTCATAACTAGTGAAAACTTTTACCTCAAAAGTGTTGTGGGGTTTAGGAGCTTTTGGGTTTTTTGGTTTTGTTCTGTCTCCCCCCACTAACATAATCTAATTTGTTTTTTAAGGAATGCAGAGAATTGGCCCGGATTCTCCTTCACAAAACTCCTTCCCTGAACAGAGAGAGGAGGATTTCTATGGCAGAATGGCTAGCATGGTATCTTTTTTGTACATCTCTTCAGCAAGTGTCAGCTGCATTGCAGATCTTTGCAAACACAAGAGTATATTGGGGCTCTGTCTTGCTCTTCAGCCAGACTTGAAGCTTAATTTTTCTTTCCCACTGTCTTTGCCCTTCAGTAGGATAAATAATGAAGAACTAGTAGAAAAATTTTATCCAGATTTTTCTAAAAATATATATTTTTTAAAGGGGGCAAGGGGGATATCAGGCTGTTGTCTGAAGAGTTTAATTTATCTTTCTCTGCCCTGCCTTCCTCTCCCGCCTCCCAGAATGATTCTTCATAGCCAGAAGAACTTGTAGCATACATCAGCAAGTGAGGCAAGCAGCCCTTAAAGAACAGTTCTGTGACTGAGTTTTGAAAGCACAGTTATTGCTGCTGTTTGGTTGTGACTGGAAATGTGGAAGGTGTTTATCAAAATCCCAAACCCCTCTTTTAGATATATAGCATTTTCACAGTTTAAATATCACTGAAGTTGATATCTCCTTGGAAGTTATTTTAGTCTCCTAAAGTGACAATTGTTTGAAATAATTAATAGAAACATTTTTAATATGGATACATTTGGCAACTGATAAAGGATGAGGAGACTTTTTCACTAGAAATTAACTGTACTTGTAGAAGAAACAGTAATTTTTTTTTGTTGGTTGGTTTGTCATGTTTGAGTTGCTATATGAACATTAGAAGAACAACCTAATGTTGGAGGCGGGTAAAACAAATGCAGCAACCACTCCCTGGTGCAGCACTTTTATATCTTTCCTGTTGTGGGCTGGTTAGCCTGCACAGCAGTGCCCTGATTTAAGGTTACATGATAGTGCAATTACTTGGCCAGACTTCAGCTCCTCTTCTGCACCCCCTATATGTCAGAGATAGAAGTACCCAAATAACCAGCTTGAATATTTTTAATTGTGTGGCAATTCTTGATAAAAAGTGAATGTTGTGTCAGATATTTAGCTGCTTGCTTATTATGCATGTCCTGGCTTTATGTCTAACCAGGCACCAGGACGAAGATCCAGATCTGCATCTCAGTCTTCAGCACATATGGTATGCCACAAGCAGGCTGCTTCTTTCTCTAGATCTTTATTCTTATTTATGTTTGTTTTTTATGGGCTTTTGTATCTTCCTGTTCCTAACTTTTCAAAGAAATAATTTGTTTAGCAAGACGAGATGTAATCCATCATTCCAGCAGTGATGACTTTGTACTTTCCTGTGTATTTGTAATGTAGGGCTATGGGCGAAGATCCCGAACAACTTCAGAGTCCTCTGCTCATTCTGTGGGACGAGAGAGATCCAACTCTGCAGCAAAACAACCCTCTCCTTCTCCCCCTGTTCAAAAAAACTAAAAAAGAAGTAAAAAAGGAGCCAGCACCTAGAAAGGTAAACTTTCTAAGAAGAGTAGCTACAGCTGGAGGAAATTTGTTAGTATATGTAGTAACTCCTGGTCCAGGGTACTGATTTACAAGGTCCTGAGTAAGCTGTTTGTTTCTATTTATTAGGTGCAACTCTGGGCTCAGAGTTAAAGTCCCTGACAGAAAATGAGTTGCTGCATGAATGTTTTTTTAAATCTGCCTGTAAAGACAGCATTGAGAGAATAGTAACTGAGTAGATTAATTTATTTTTAGAGTGGTGCAACCTGGTTCCGCTGGCTGATGGGAAAAGGAAAGAATGAAGCTCACCTTCCAGATGACAAGAACAAATCAGTAAGTCCCCTAAATCACAAAAACCTTTACAAGTTTTAATTTGTTCAAAATGTTTTCCTGAATGACAAATGAATGTTGTTTTGACAAGTAAACAAATGTGTGTAAAACTTTCAAGATTATATTTTTTTTCAAAACTATCTTTTTAAAAAATTATTGGGATTTTTCTTTTTTTGGCTTAACAGCTTTGTTTGAACTGCTAATCTTTAACTGTGGTTTTCTTATAGATTGTTTGGGATGAACAGAAACAACGCTGGGTTAATCTGGATGAACCAGAAGAAGAGGTAAAAATCTGGCACTCGTTATTTCTACAAATAAAAAACTGAAATCTGTACTGGCTTGCAATTTTCTTTAATCTGTTACTGGCTCTTCAGAGCTGCCTTTTACTGAACTTGGATTAAATGTGCAACACCTTGAAATTAATAAGCAGGTGACATGTTCTTATAGTCTACATCCCTGTGAAACCATTTGTATCTTTAGTTGCTGGTGGGTGTCTAGTAATTGCAATTGAATTTATGAAAGCATTTGCTCTAAACTTAGTCCAGTGTATCTCTTCATAGAGGTTGGCATCACCTAGACAATTGCTTGTTAATTGACTTGCTGCATACAGAATATAGGGAGAAAACCTAGGACGAGTCTATAGTTTTGAAAATGTAATTCATTGTATAGCAAAGAAAATCATGCATCCTGTCCATCCTGGTCATTCAAGGATCTGTCTCAAAACACAAACAAACGATAAAAGCCTTGACATTAGTTATCAGATGGAAGATTAATAATATTGGTCTGCACTACAAGATGTATGTCTGCATACTGTGAATTTTATGTGCTCTGGAATAGGTAAGGAAAAGGAGAAGTCGGATGGATGCTTGGTTTAAAACTCCTGGTCAACAATCTGGTTGGATGGTTTTTTGTTCTCCTTGCAGAGTAAGCCTCCCCCACCACCTCCAACAGGATTTCCTAAAGTTCCTCAGGCTGTTCCACCTGGGCCTGGAGGTCCACCTGGTGCCCCTGTGAACATGTTCTCCAGAAGAGCAGGTAACATTGATACTTGAAGTATGGAAGACTTCAGATTTTCTGATGCATAAAATGTGAAGACAGAAGTCTTGGCTTTTCTGGAGTTGTTTGGGAACAGCTGGCAATTCAAGGATATCACGGAGCTGTGGCTATTGCTGGCTTTGCTTGTGCCGAGCTCCTGTGCTGTAATTGTTGTCACAACTGTATGGTGACTTGGTTATTGTTGTTTGCATCCCTGGAGCATTATTTTCTGATTCTGAAAGATGGCTTAACCAGCAGACTGCTTGAAATAGACATGGGGATGACTAACGCAAGGCTTATTTCTGTTATTTCTGGATTTTTCTGTTTTAGCTGGGAGCAGAGCCCGTTATGTTGATGTCCTGAATCCAGGTGGAACCAAGTCAAGCGGTGCTGTTCCTGCACCATCAGACCTATTTGCCCCCTTGGCACCAATGCCAATTCCTGCAAATGTGTTTGTTCCAAACTCAGGTGCGTCATGAGTGGATAAAATTGTAAAGAGGTGGTTGCAGAGATTCAGTTCTGCTGATGTCCCTGCTTCTCATTCTGTGAATGGTGTGTTTGGCTAAATCCTGTTTCCTTTGTAGTTCCAGGGGAACCCCAGCCCATGGAAGGGAGTGGTGCAGCAGAGCACACACCAGCTGCGAATCAAACCAACACAGATCCTGCTGCAGCTAAAAAAAAAAGAATGTCTTCTATATATAATTCAATCTTCTCATTAAAAAATCCCTTGTGATCCTGAATAGTAGTTTCATAGCTGCAGTACGTACAAGCCATGTTGTCGTAGGGATTACTTTTGTGTATAACATTTTAGTTAAAGAACTGGAGAATGGAAGTGACAGTGAAAATGGAAGTGCCAGTGAAAATGGAAGTGGGAAGCCCATGAAAGGTTGTATTTCCTAATTTGACAGGGCTGAAGGTTCCATGGGCACAGTATGTGTCAGGAAGGGGACCAAGAATATAAGTAGTAGCTGTACACTGCATGTGTCACCTGGCTTGATGTGTTGCAACGCTGTTTTGCTTCAGAGGGATCAATACAGCAGAAATGTGAAATAGCATCCTAGTAATGAAGATAAAAGTGCCTTGTTTTTCTTTAGTATTTAAACCCTGCGATCCCCCCTGGGTCTGGACTTCCCGTTTCTAACCCTGATGGCTCCCAATCAGGAGAGGTAAGGCTTGATTCAGCATGTTTTGACCATTAATTTGTAGTGGACTTAACATGGGCCATCTGAAACAAAAGTAACTGATTCAGTTGCTGATGACTAGCCAAGGTGGAACCGTATGACTGCCTCCAAAATTGTGCAGCAAAGACCTCTTAAGTCCATATGAGAAGTTCAGCTTCTATGTCCCTACATTCTGTGGTGTGGTCTCCTTTTTCTATATAAGTGGACTTTTAAAAGCCTTTTTCAGAGTAAAATGTCAGTAGCAGTTTGAGGATCTCTTCTTGCCTCCATGCATGCGTATAATTTCACTAATACTAAGTTCAAGACACAAAGAGGAGAATAGATTGCTATGTGCCAGGCAGAGTAACATTACCTTTGTTCCTACTAAATGTTTTCTATATCTACATAATTTTGTGCTTTAAGAAGTCCTTTTGATTTAAACTAACTTCTGGCTTTACATTTTTTTTTTTAACTTGAAGTTGGTTTAACCTTTGGCAGTGAGACTTTAAAATTAAATAAAACAACTGAAAGCTTGGGGCAGTGACATGCATGACGACTTTTTTATTTGTGTTTTTTTGTATTTGTGTGTTCTTGCTGTTTTGTAGCTTTCGCGCTCTAGTTCAATGAGTTCATTATCACGTGAAGTAAGCCAGCATTTTAATCAGGTACATGTGGCTGGCCATTCTCATTTATGTTAACTTATTTACTTTTCCCCTCTTTATTTTGCATTTGCTCAGATACTTCCTAATGCTACTTTTAGCCATTTTCCCCTCTTTTCATTTCACAGAAGTAACATTAAAAGTGACTAATGATGTAGTGTTCCTTTTAACACTCCAACAGGGTCTTCAGAGTTTTTTGTATTTATGAGAATGCATGTAATCCAGGCATGCTTTTTGTTTATGTTCATGTTCCTAAGAGATTCACTTAAAAATTTTGATCAGCTCTTCCCTGGGATACCAAAGAAGTCAGTTGATTTAAAAACAAACAAACAAAACCCCAAAAAATTCCTAAAAAGACTCACACAAGCAAAACCTTGTCATTCTGCTGCTGCCAGTCTCAAATCAGTAATAACACCATTGTCTGTTTCATCTGCAAAAGCCCCTGTAGGAATTAAAGGAATGCTTCATCTCTGCTGTAAGGTCCAGTACTGTGGGGTCACCATAAAGGGGTGATACAAACTCTTTCTGATATTTCTTAGTAAAGCAAAACTTGACATAGAATGTTTATCTTGGGGCGAGTCCTAAGGTCTACTAACAAAAGCAGAAGGTACTAATTCAGTGAAGTCGCACTGGTGTCTTGTTTTGGTTTTGCATGCTTTGGATTTTCAGAGCTATTTACAGTTTATGCATGTGACGTTGTTTTGCCAATTCCTACGTTAAGCAAGTAATATTAAAGATACGGATGCAAACTGTGCTGGCACTTTTTGCAGTTGTTACGATATGCTGCGCTGTCCATATTGTTGGCGCTATTACTGTGAATATTTGCTCTGTATAACTAAGCAAACCGCATTGGAGAGGCAGTGAAGCTCTGCAGTTTGGTAACTTCAGTGTTATGTACTTCCTAGCCTGCCGCTGTGCCGCCTTTGGGGGGACCTGCAGCAGGAACTGTACCGTTCTACAATCCTTCTCAATTTGCACAAGTGAGTAAAGGCCTCATCTTTACTTTGAACAAAACTATTGAACAAAAGCATGATTTTATCTTTTACTACCTTAATCTGGACTGTTGCATGTAGAGTGTTAAATGTGCACATAGAGCAGTCTAGCACCTGGTTAAGTTAACAGGTTTGCCTTCAAAACTTTATTGCCAACTTCTTGTATTCTCTCTCTAGTATGATACTTTTACAGAACACTTTTTATTCCTGTTCTCCTTTTTCAGTCTCCTGCAGTCACTGGAAGTTCAAGACTGGGAAGAATTGGACAGAGGAAGTATCCAGCATTGAAGTAGAATACAATGGCTTTGTTATTTGGAATTCTCACTGGTGTTCTGAGTATACAAAGAACTATTCAATCTTACAGCACATGGTATCAGTACTAGCTGCAGAAATTTAGTGATGGGTGATTTTCTTCATGGGTCTCCCTACTTGCACCTCATCTACGCAAATCATTACCAAACATGAAATGTATGTAACTTTTCCTTTTCAAAAAACCTGGCTAGAAATAGCTTTGCTGTGATAAAGAATAGACACAAGGGAGGAAATAGTTGCTGTCTGTTACAAGAACTATTTGTAAATTGCATAGGCAATTTATTCCTTTACGTTTATTTTAAAACCTTCTAGTGCGACCTTTGAAGGCATAGTTTCAGGGATTCCTTGATTTCTGAAGGATGCTCCCCTCTCAGCGAGGGAGAAAACATGTCCACATTTTACCATAACACTCTGTGGCCTTAAGAGGACCATGCACAATTGTAACGCTTATCAAACAGGACTTGGTTTGTCAGTGATGAACTGGGAGATGTTCCTGGGAAATGCCTCACGCTGGTTTGCTTTCTGAAGGAGAGAGGGGGCCACAGCTCATCCAAATAAATTGACCTATATTGAATGAAAACTGTGACTGTAATCTAATACTAATTTGATTTGGATATTACCTAGTATGTATGTAGTTTGTGGGTTAGACTACTTGTAAAGCAAATTGTATAGTCTGAAGGAAGCTCTCTGTATAATAGCCGATGCTGTACTATTTGATGAGTGAGTGTTCTTTTAAGTGCAATACGGTTACTTGCTTTCTCTCAAACTGCTGGCACTGTACAATTAAGGTGGTAACAGCTTGAAAGTTAAGTTTTTTCCTCTTGTGCCAGAATCAGCATAATACTGTTCTTGAATTTCCATTACTAAAGTAACAAAGGTCTTAAATAGCTAACAGCTGAATTTCAAACATACTAAAAGTAGACGGATTAGACCTCTACCGACGGATTTTAAAATCTGTAGATTTAATATAGGAAATCTTGGAAACCATGATATGCAACATTCATATTCACTGCAGAGTCTGAATTATCTGCAAAGAGAGAAATAAACTTTAAATATTTATTAAATCATTAGGCCATATTTTATTTAGAACTTGCCACCAAACTATTTGATTTTTACTTGAATTTCTGCCCATGAGTAGAAATAATGTGAATGTGAAATTGCCAGTGTTGGTCCCCGATTGTTTTTTTTTCTTTTCCTGAATAACACCATGTTCTGAGATCTCGATAGCCTTACATATGTCCTAAAAGGTTTGTATGTAGCCGAAGCAAAATGCTGTTCGGGGGGATTAGAAACCTTTGCGTAATGGTCCATACTCAATTCCAGATGTGGTCAGCAGCAGTGTGGTTTACCTTTCTATAACTGAAACCTAGTCAGACACTTGGCTTTCTTCTAGTTCAGCCAGGCTGCTGATTATTTTCTCCTTTCAGTAGAGACTGCCAAACATCTTAATTCAAGAAGGCTTCCTTTGAGCTGGGAGCGGCTATCTTTCCTAAATGTAAGATTTGACACTGTAAATTCTTAAATAAAATATTTTGCGCTCTGGAGCACTTTCACATTTTACTTCTTCTTGTGGTTATTGCTTTAGCAAGCTGGGTGAAGGAACCTCTCTTGTCTGTTGGGAAATAATCCATTTAAAGAAAGGGAGCTAGAGGGTGATGCATCTTCATTGAAACGTTCAAAATTGCATCTGTAGACTTAAAATAAGCTACTCTTAATATTTTTTATAAGTGTAAAATGCTTTGCTTTAAACTGCTTATTTAAATAGTGCCTCAATCTAGAATGGATCGCGACAGTCGTGGGTTTGATTGATTGATGGGTTGGGTGATTGATTTACGTCTCGCTGATCCGGTGCGGTCCTCCGGCCGCCAGGGGGCGCTGCCCGCAGGGCGGGCCCAGCGTCGCC
>NW_010116317.1:0-12436 GCF_000699245.1 Pterocles gutturalis
GTGGTTCTGTGTGCTGGGTCGCGACAGCTTGCAGCAGAGAAAGACAAGGGCAAATCCCCACTAGATATTTGGGAGTGTTGCAGAACAGTCAGAACTTTCCTGCCCATGCCAGAAGTGAAAGGATGTGACTTCATCATGTGCTGGTTTTAGGGGAGGAGCATCCTAGTTTTCCTTCAGACAGAGAGTCTCCAAACTTCTGGGGGGCTGTAGGTTATTTGAAAATTTACATAAGCATCCCAGAAGGCTGCAGTTCTTTGTCAGCACAAAGAGCCAGGGGCAGCTGCTGCTGCCATAGCTGTTCTGCCAGTGATGGCACCCAAGCAAGCTGAATTTTGGAATCAAATTCTGCAGAGATGTCACCTCTGGTCCATGCCATAGCATGCTTTTGTCTTTGGGGACAATGGAAGCAAATTCTGACCTTATCTGCAAGTATTGGTACTGCTGAGTGATTGAGAATAAGAGCCTGAAATATTTTCATGGTTAATTAGTTTAAAATGAGTATAGCTCTTGTATTCACTGCTGACTATCGGAGACAATAATTACAAGAGTATTTTGTATGAAGAATCCATATCCTGTTCGTTTGGGCTGGTGCTGCTACCCAGCTAAACGTTTCAGAAAAGACTATTCACTTTTCATGATGATCAGTAAAAACAGATTAATGTGAGCATTCTCTTCAAAGGGTGAAAGGAGGACAGGCTCCTCTGAGCAGTGCTTGTCATATGCTCAGCATATGCTGAGCGGAGAACGGTGCACACAGACCGGGGGTCGCTGTCTTTCTACCTTTGTGATCTGAGGACTTCCTTTCCAGAGGTCATACTGCAATGCCTTGGCAATTCCTGGGTGAATCACAGAGGTGGAATAGATAAAGCCCTTTTCCTCTTAATAAGATGAGTGTTAGACTAGTGCTGCCAAATTTCAGGGGAGAAACAAACTTTATTAACTGGGCAAAACAACAGATGTCAGACTCTTTACCTGCAAGTGAAAAGGAAATAAAGCATGAAATCTAAAACAGAAGGATGCAGTTTTCTATCCGGTCATGTATGCTTCCTATTACAGAATTACTGAGGTGAAGATATTGAAGCATGCAAATGAAGTGAGCTTCAGTATGTCCAATGATATACTTGTGAAGGAAAACATACCCTGGGAAGTTGCAGTTAGGGTCTGTGTAGCAGTGTATTTTGTCCAGTTGCTGATAAGTGTCTGAACAGTGGCATAAAATTAATGTAGGTTAGCTAAAAAAGAATATATTTTCCATTCACTGAATTGCTTCTCGTATGGTTCCTGTGAGTGGTGGGTCTATTTATAATGGTGTTAAAGGACTCTCTAAAGTGAGGTATTCTAGAAGAGCATGTTTCAGTGCCAAGGGCTCCCGGTAATGGAAGTAAGTTCTGCTAGAAATGCCATTTTATACTGAAACAGGTCTCTTACATTATGTAAACGGCACCACAGAGGGTCAGCAGTTTTAGTTGTCTATAAAACTGAAACAAAACTGTCAATTTTTTTTTTTTTTATTGTCAAGCCTGGCAAAGGTGCTAGCATATGAGCTGTGATCATTCAGACATATTGATTGACCCCATATTTGTTCAAGAAAAATCTGATTCTCGAGTAGCAAGATGCCTGGCTGCTGCCTTGGAGAGCTGAAAACTTCCTGGGATACCTGGGGCTTAGTGTAGCTGCTGCTGCGTTGCTCTGTCTTGGCTTGGTGTAACATTAGGGCAAGTACCTTGGGCAGCAAGAGAACATGCGTGTGGTGTCACGCATGGCTCTGCTGGTGTGTCTGCACCATATGCTCTGTTTGCATACCAAGAGGTGCTCTGCCTAGTTGAACTTTTAGCCTCACTTATAAAATTCCTTGTTATTTGCTAAGTCTTGCAAAAGCAATTTCTCACCGAGAAGTCAGAGGCTTGCTGATAGATAATTTCTACCATGGCATTACATTTTCCTGTTTTTTCTTTTCTTTTTTTTTTTTTTTTCTTAAATACAGCCAAAAGCCAGAGGAAACAGATGCCTTTTTCTATTGTTGAGAGAATTTCAGCCCCATTCTGATCTTCACAGAAGAAATGCTCCTTAAACTGTATTGTATTCTCAAAAAAACCCCATGTTTTGATTTAATCTATTTTTGGGGAGTCTCTGAAGAACTATGATATTGTTGTAGTTTTACATAACAGCGCTTGCTCACCCTCTCCTCTCCCCTATCCTGGAGGTGGGGGAGAGAATTAAAAGAGTAAAGGGAAAAGAAACTCATGGGTTGAGATAAGAACAATTTAATAACTAAACTACACTAATATTGGAAATAGTAATAATGATGATAATAATAGTAATATATAGAAATATACAAATGAGGTATACACAGTGCTGCTGCTCACTACCCGATGACCAAGGCTCAGCCTGTTCCTGGCTAATGATCCCAGAGAAGAGAGAGTCCCAAAATCTCAATCCTGGAACAGAGATAAGATCCCAAGTGTCCAAGAGACTGAGACAACCCTGAGAGAGGGGCAACCCAGAGGGAAAAAACAACCTGAGGGTCTTTGGGAGATTATGGGAATTGGAACTGCTTTAGGGCAAAATTATTCCAATTGCTTAGTGTTTCTAGAACTAATTAATTATAAATCACTAGTAAACAGTGTTGTCAGATGCACTGGAAATCCTCCAGGTTACACAAAGCAGTAGAGCCTTCTTTCCATTCCTTGCATGCCTACAGGTATAGGACTAATTATAAATCACTAGTAAACTGTGTTGTCAGATGCACTGAAAATCCTCCAGGTTACACAAAGCTGTAGAGCCTTCTCTCCATTCCTTGCATGCCTACAGGTATAGGATTAAGTGGTTCTGAGGCAGGTTTGCCACGTTTCTGGCTGAGGCTGTTGCAGATCCAAAGCTATCTGTTGCTTTGACCTTCTTGCTGCCTCTCCCTAAAGTGTCACTCTTAGACCTTCCAGTGCCGCTTCTCATTGGGTGGACCCTTTCCACCAACTCCTTCCATCCTGTGCTTGAAGATGGAGACTACTTCTGGTGTTAATTACAGTCATCTTTGTGAGGATGGCTGTGCTGCCCCTCTGTAGGGGGAATGATGCAGTTAGGCAGGGACAAGCCTATCCTGATAAAGCACTGCTTTTTATTCCAGATAAACCTATTTAGGAGGAACATATCTTACAACCAATAAGCAGTTCACAGGTATATTTAGGTGCCGGATTTCCATCCTTGTCTCCACTGAGAATAGGCAAATTTAATGTCTTTGCTGCAGGTCTGTTTCTCATGTCTCAATGAGAATGATTTCTCTCAGACATGAGAGAATCACCTTCCCAAGTCCTTTTATTATCTCAGCTTCCTTGAATCAATTCAAACTCAGAACTTCCCCTTGCTAAGGGGGGAAGGGCATACATTCCAGGAGACTTCCTCCCTGCTTTCTGTCAGTATGCAGGATTAATGTTATTTCTCAGTGACATTAATTGCCAGTGAGTTAGGAACACAGACAGCTGTGCACCAACCATGATAGATAGTGTATTTCAAAAGTGAGTACAGTAATTCTTGATTCTTCTGTAACAGAGAATGCATTAGCCATGCTGGAAGTCCCTTGTCATTTTTAGCCAGCAGGTATATTAATGAATGACAGGAATAGGTGTACTTATTGAAAATTCATCTAGGGTTTTTTTTTTTTTTTTTATGAAATAATTCTGCAAAGTCTATATGCCACTGCATCAAAATATGCTTGTGTTGGAGCCCAGTTTAACACAGATTTGTAGTTTCCAGGTTGCTGTGTCCTACATCACTCCTCACAAAGACAAACTCAGTACTTATCCCCTTGGCAATAAGGGGACTTAAGTAATGAGATGGTAGGAAGTATGGCAAGGACTTAATTCTGGAGGTGTGTCCAAGCCAAGAGAATTAATTGCAAACGCTAGTGCTTCAGAGCAGATTTACATAAAACACCTGCTAAGCAATTTTTAAAGTAGGAAATTTTTATTGGCAAAATATTTTTCTAAAAATTATGATAGATTCTGAGTGAAGATGACCCAGACGTTCAGGGTAAGACTCCTGTCACTGTCCGTCCTGGCAGGTGACTTGGTGCTGCTGCTTGAAAAGGCTGCAGATCTCCTAGAAGTCCTGTTCCCTGCAACCCCCATGAAGATATCTTGAATACCATAGGAACTCTCAACCAGCACTGGACATGTGTTGACACTTGAATTTTGCCCACAGTTTGATCCAAGCATGTGGAAAGTCTTGCCGGAGCAGGTGGGCTTTCTACCTTAACTTTGGAAGGAGGAAGCTGTTAGTGGGACAAATTAGCTGGTATCAACATTATCACTGTCTAAAAGGACTTGGATTAAGATTGTTGCTTGCTAATACACTTGGATTAAATCCTCTGTCTAGATGAGACTACGAGGGTCTGAAATCTGCTCCCCAACTGCACACGTTTTACGTCTATCACAACAAATCTCCCTTCTGCTCATCTCTAGTTCTTGTTTCACTGTGTTGTGTCTCTTGCAATTTATTTCTGGTGCCTTTGTTGGCAAAGTGTTTTTGATTTTGGACATCTGTGGAAGATGTTCAGCTGCTGAGCCTCTGCTCAGTTTCTTGTATTTTGGAAATTCTCTGCAGTCTTGTCCCTTCTTTGGTTTCCTGAAAGCCTTGAAGTAGGGGACACTGGGGATATTACTTAGCGGTCCCCAGCCATGCCCTTTCTCTGGGAAGGAAATCCTGCACTGCAGAGGGTTCTGGCATGCACCTTAACGCTGATATCAGGTGGATCCCTGAAACTTGCTGTGGTTTTGCATCACCACCAGGCTGGGTTACTGCTGGTCTCTGCAGGGGTCCAAAGCCATGTTCAGCACCGAAAACCTTAGTGACAGCAGGGTGTAGGGGTGGGTATGGCATTTGCTGTAAACTTGTTGCTCAGCTAGTGTAGATTCTCCGACTTTGATGCTGGAGTTTGTTTTGCAGAGTCACATTGGTCGCAGTTTGTTTGTTGGCACCTTTGTGCTGAATGTAACCTAGATCAATGCAGAGTCCTAGCACAACTTGAGTCCTCCCAGAAGACCTGGCCTGGGAGGCCAAGCTCTTTGAAAACTGCTTTCAGTTTTGCTTTCTTGAAAAGACAGGTGTTACTGTGAAGCTCCCAGCCATGTTGCATAACTGAGCCCATCTGCAGCATTACCAGAGATACGTTTTTTTTCTTTAGATTCATACAGAAAATGTTGGTAGAAACCATCAATTTTTAGAGAAGCTGGACAGGAACCTACTTTGGAACAGTAAATCAAGGTGCCAAGTGCCAAACTCTTCTGAGTAAGTGTCTATATCTTAGAACTGAATAAGTAGTCATTAAGCAGATTTTTTTTTTTTTTTTTTTTTTAATGTTAGCTACGGCAGAGCTTGCGCTTTTCTGTCCAAGGATCTTGCAGACTTTCTGGCTGCAAGGGAAGCAGCGCCAGGGAGACATCAGTGCCACCTGCCCAGCAGCAGGTGGACAGCCGTGACCACCACCTCCATCAGCCCAGCTCTGTAGTCCTCAAACAAGTTTACTGTTCACACCATTCCTGGCATCATCTGAGGAAGAACATAGGATTTCAAAATTTGGGAAGATCAGTGCTGAGGATAATACACATTCCTCTGCAAAGGCCAAATATTAATGTGAATCACAATTATGATTAAATCTGGCCATTGACTCCCACGTAAATAAGCCAAAGACCTGTTATAACTGAAGGGAAAAAAGAGAGAGTGAGTTGGTTAGTTTGTTCTTTAGGCTTTGTCAGATCATTTTAAATCTGGGCATTGACTCACGTAAATAAGCCAAAGACCTGTTATAACTGAAGGGAAAAAAGAGAGAGTGAGTTGGTTAGTTTGTTCTTTAGGCTTTGTCAGATCATTTTCAGTAATTAAGTTGAGGAAGGCCTCTCTAGGGAGCTTTAAAATATTATTTCAAATTTTAGCAACTATCTAGGAAGTGAGGAGATCAAGGTAGTTATTGGAACTGTATTTGCAGCTACTGTATGTGTGATATGGGAAATCTATCAGTCTTCTACATCTGCCTGGAATTCTGTTTGTAGCAGTGATGACAATTTTCAAGCTGAAAAATTCCTGAAATTCATATATATCAGAAAGATTAGGTTTTAGTTCTGGCTGTTCCCTGACATCATTCTTTCTCAGTCGGAAGTTAATTGTCTCTAAATCAGATGCTGCTTCTCCTGCTGCCTTTAAATCTGAACGGTTCTCAAATTGGACATCCAGAGATTCTGTGCTGCACTAATAATGTTCCTGTGCAAAATCTTAACAGAACTTTTTTCTGATTATGAAAGTTACATGTCTTTATTATCTAATCCTTCAAACTAAATAGCTTCAGCTAAAGCCTGTTCTGTAATACCAAACAATGGGATGGTCTGAGCGAAAATGAATTTAGAAAGTCACCTACTGCATCAGTGTAAATTTGCCTACTATGCATCATGGATCAAGTGCTCTGAAGTATCACCCCTGAGAATGAATGAGCTGAAGTCACTGTGCCAAATTCATTCTGGGTACAGTGTCACATTAGGTTACTCTTGTTCTTACTGTAGCAGTGAACTTGGCGCAAACCAAAATTCCTCTAAATCAGAAGGAACAGAAAGGACAGATGCTGTATCTTGAAAGAGATATTCCTCTGGAAACCGTAGCTCCCTCTCCTGCCTTTTCATCCCAAGGAAGCAGATGGTTTCTCACTCACCCAGCTATGGTGAAAGCACAACGGGTAAAAATAAAAGCAGAGGGCTGGATTCCTTCCTTGGTTAATCTGTGTGTGGTCCCATGAACCCTGATGAGAATGCAGAGAATGGAAATGAGGGTGAAGCACAACACAGAGATCTACAAGAGAATTTCTCTAGCATTTACTCTTAGGAGAGTGAGGCAATAAGCATGTCCTCAAAAAAAGACACAAATGCACCCCACTCTTACCATTTTCTCACCACTCCTGCAGGCTGCTGGCCATGAGGAGCAATCCTCAGGAAGCAGTGATTCTCTTAAGCTCTATTCTTCCTTCTCCCCACGAGTAAGCAGGAAGCTTGCTAGTTCAGACTGTAGTTAACAGGAGACCTAATTAACTTATTTGGATCTTCAATTTAATGCCTATATTGCAGTATCTGTGGACATCCAGTTTGTAGAACAATAGGGGGGAAAAAGTCTGCTTCGTCAAAGAACAAGCCAGGAAAAGGCATTTTCTTCCTCATGTCCTTCATTTCTCAAAAGAAATACGAAGAACTTCTGTTAGTATCTGGTGACTGATAGTTCAATGCTAACTAATGCTGAAGTGACCCTTTTAATTTTTGTAGGATTTGGAAAAAAAGGTCTGTGGAAGCTTTCCTAAATGCTTTTTGTGAGGAAATACATTTCTTTTCAACTTTGGCTTTTTTGTTCCTCTTCAATGAGAGGGGAAGTAAACTTGTTAAGAATAATAATAAAACTACTGCTCAGTATGTTTTTGCTTTCCTGTTCTTCCCCAAAGCTAATCTGATGAATTTGTTCACATCAAAGTGGGGTACATTATTCATGTCATCCTATGCCACATGATGTATAATGGGATGTGACAACTCAAGGTAACACATCAATTAGGAAAGGGCAAGAGCAGAG
Organism: Pterocles gutturalis; assembly: GCF_000699245.1. NCBI lineage: Eukaryota > Metazoa > Chordata > Aves > Pterocliformes > Pteroclidae > Pterocles > Pterocles gutturalis. Next base: position 7,594 of record NW_010116317.1, read on the forward strand.
ATTTGTTGATGAAAGAGTGAATGTATATCCAGCTTCAGGCATGGCTGTTTGCTGTTCAGGGATGACAAGAAGCCTATTTTAAAACTTCTGAGCTGAATTTGGAGTTCATGTGCTGTAATTTAGATTGTCTTTCAGCCCTTCTGTTTGTAAGTATACTAATTGACACACAGTAATATTCATGCACTTACTGATACATGACTCAAAGCCTTATAATTATCCATTTGTCATTAGTCCTGTTCTGACTGTGCTTGGTCATATGCAAGTGATTGGAGTGGGATGGGGGCTGAAAGCTGATCCAGGGAGGTGATTTGAGGTACTGGCTGCAATTCAGTGAAGGCATGATGTGAGAGTTTGTACAAGTCTTTGTGCTTCCATTGATTCAAAAAGGATCTGATCTGTTGTGAGCCACTGGTGACAGTTTGTGATACAGTGGCTTGGTTTCATCCTTTTAATAGTTGGTAGTAGTGAACAACATGTTAAATAAATAGATGGTTGCTTCCAGCAGGTCAAAGGCTTTGTATGGTTTTTGTAAGGTGTTAATATATGGAGCCTTGGATTAAGAGTGAAACATGAGTGTTCCTTTGGAAGAGACATATATATTTGCAGGGACTAGGAATCAAGATAAAACCCATCAATCTGCAGGAACGAGGAGTTTCTGGGAAAAGAAGCTAAATTCTGGCTGACACCTGGAGGAATAGGAGGAGAGTAGGTAGCAGGGAGCAAGGGGTCAAATGATGTGGAAGCACAAGGCATCTACAGAGATGGTTGTGTGCTCCCTTGGGAACAGCATCCAGCCTTCTCGCTCCCCTGCTCTCTTGGGAACTGATGTCACTTTCAGAGAAACCTGGGGAGTCCTTTAGGGCATGGATTCAAGGACTCTTGTTTCATCCACAAGCTCCCTTAAGATCCACTGGCGCTTGGAGCATTTGCTGCTGAGACAGCTGTCACAAATGGACATAGCACATTGTCACTTTGACACATAGCAACAAGATGTGAAATGAATGTGTGAGTGGAGCAGGAGTCCTTGCTTTTATGTCCCTATGAAGTATATCCAAATGGCTCTCCACAAGTCATCTATCCACCCCGAGCAGGGCCATGTGTAGCTATATTATTTCAAACAGAAGTGTTGCTAGCCTTTTCCTAAGGACCGCCAGGGTGGAGTTTCCACAGGATTCCTAACTGTGCTTAATTATAATTAGTCTGAAAGATCTTCTTAATGTTTGACCTGATCTTGCGTTCTTCCAAATACAGAGATTAGCCATTTGAAAGCAATTGTATGTATGCTGGAGAATAGAACCAGAAGTCAATATCACCATGACAAAATACAAATATGGTCTGAGACCAGGGGATGCAGTTCAGCATACCCCAGCCAGCAACTATTGGCTGTGCGAATGCAGACTGGAGAGCAGCTGGTGGGGTAGCAGTGGCAGAGAAGGGGTGGGATGAGCAGAGTGGGTGAGAGCTGCATGGAAGCTCTGATGTCTCACTGCTCTGAAACAGGCAAATGCTGTACTGGGTGGATAAATAGAAAAGTAGCCTAGAAGATAACAGATATGCTTCAGCTGTGTGTACCATGCTTCAAGAGACTTGGGAGCAAACTGGGAGGGGTCTGGAAGGGAGTAATGTGAACTGGCTGATGACTGGGAAGTATGACTGTTTGGGAAAGCTGAACAAACTGGGCTTATTTATCATCAAGAACTGAAAATTGATGTGTCCTGATTTTGGCTGTGACAGAGCTAACCTTCTTCATAGTAGCTAGTGTGAGGATATGTTTTGGATTTGTGCTGAGAAGAAGGCTGATAACATCCTAATGTTTATAGTTGTTACCAGGACAGTCAGGGACTTTTCAGCTTCTCATGCTTTGCTAGTGTCTGCAGGTGCACAAGAAGCTAGGAGCCCACAATCACTGGCTTAGGATTTGACCTTAGGTTTGGGATTGAGACCCAAATTGGCCAATGGCATATTCCATATCATGCACATCACGCCCAGTATATAGGTGAGGATCTGTCCACAAGTGTTGGCTCTCTCTCTCTCTCTCGGTCAACACTTCTCTCTCTTGGGTTCCTGGGCTCTTCTCTTTTCTGAGATTGCAGTTTTGGGACCCTCTCTGCTCTGGGATCGTTAGCTGGGAATGGGCTGAGCCTTGGTTATCAGGTGGTGCGTAGTTGCACTATGTATCGCTCATTTGTATATTTGTATACTATGATTATGATTATTTTCAATTTAGTTGTAGTTTAGTTACTACATTGTTTTAATCTCAACCCACGAGCCTTTTTCCTTTACCCCTTTAATTCTTGCCCCCATCCCTGGGAGGGGTGAGGGTGAGCGAGCAGCTGCGTGGTGTTTAGCTGCTAGCTGTGTGGGTTAAAACATGTGGTGTTACTGCTGCTCCAAACAGGAGAATACTCTTCACCCTGTGTTCCTTATAGAGGGGTCTTCGTTTGTGTTGATGGAGGCTGGATGCTAGGAAGAAGCTTCCTAAGGCAGCAGTAGTAAAGCATCAGAATTCACTGCTCAGGGAAATTTAGAGCCTTCATTGGTGAAGGTCAAGTTAAACAAATACCTCTGGCAAAACAGGTAGGGAGCACTCCTCAACCCTCTGAACAGTGCCTTCCAAGTTCAGTGTGCTGTCTGTAGCAAGGCCATTTTAGCACCTCCTCTCCCCACTTGTTTTCTCCCCCAATGCAGCAAGCCATGTTTTTCAGTCTTCCTAGTAAGTTAATTTTTTTACTTTTCTGGCTATTTGCTCTGAACTCTTTTCCATTGGTCCCGGTTCTTCATGAACTTTGGGTGGTCTAGTTGATGCCTTTCCTGAGCAGAGCAGAATTAAAGGGTTGGTTTTGGTGTCTCACCTCTGTGCACCTGGCTTCCCTGTACATCTGGGCGTGTTTTGGTAGCAGGGTTTACTTGTTTTTTTTTTTTTTAAGCAGTAGTATAACACCACTTTTTGATGATCTTGTGGTCTACACATGCACAGTATAAAATGCAAATTTAAAAAATAGTAAGCAGTGTGCAAAGCAAAGGAATTGTACTGCATATGTCAAATTTCCTCCTGGGTATATTTATAGAGATATTTCTGAAGCAGAATGTGTCCGGTCAGAATATTTAAAACAAAGCAAACATCTTCATTGAGACTTAAACCGTGAGATATGTGGACTCATCTGTGCATGCACATGCAGAGTATTTTGAGAATGGTTCATACCTTGTTTAGGGCTGTATTAGCTTTCATGGAATATCCTCTTGTTTGGCAGTAGTTAGATAAATAAGAAATTAAATAAAACTGCAGTGTATTAAATATTCCAGTACTAGTGTTGAAGATTTTATTAGATTAAGAGTGTCTTTAAAGATCAGCAGAAAACCTCAGGCATTTGCCAATCAAATGAACTTGTGAGAGTCCCACTTCTCTGCCTTCCTCCTTTTGAAGGATGATAGGGACAAGCAAAAGCAGGTGAATTACAAACTCTTTGGGAGGACTAAATTTATATTGCAATTCAGAGCTTTGTGTGTGAGGAGAGAAGATAGAAAATAATTACTTTCTTTGGGCTGTTGGCTGGAGGAAGACAGGTACAGAAGACCAATGAAAGAAGTGCTCCCAGTCTTCCAGGAGACACATGATATTTGATAGCACTGTGAGTGTATTGATTCGTAGGGTTTAATACTGGACTCAGTAATTTCAACTTTGTGACACTGTTTTTTTTCCTTTTGCTTTCTCTGCTGAATTACAGAAGCTGTCTATGTTGGTAGTTAGACATGTGCACATTTTCCAAGAATGTTGTTCATGCACTTCTACAAGTCACTGCTCGGTATTAGTTTTTCTGTAAGAAACTCTTTGGGTGTCTTGCTATGAAGCGTAGTCTTTACCGCTTAAATGCTTTTTAGCTATTTCTGTGATTTTTTTCATGTTCCATCATTCTTTTAAGGTTGTGGACTTCCCGATATGCGTGCAGCATTCCAATAGTAACTTCACTGCTGTGATGTAGCAGCTAAAACCAAATGTGTTCCTGGGCTTCCTTTTGAAATTGTCTTTCTTCCTTTAGAAAGAACTTGATGCAGCCTGTGCAGCAGAAGGCTGTTAGTGCTCTTCAAGCCTCTTCCCTGGTGTCCAGACACAGCCTCCAACTGTCTTGGAGAGAGTGAATGCGTGGTGCTAAGCAGATCTGCCTGGTGGGTGGTGCTAATGATTTCAGTGCAGTTGCATATTTGCTCATGATTGGAAAAAGAAAGTGAGATTGGAGAAAGAAAACTTTCAGTGTTGGCAGCAGAAGTATTTCTGGAAACTCTCCGGTAGTTGAAGTGTCTTCGAGATTCTGCTACATCTTTAGAACAGGTGTATGCCTCTTTTAAATATTACAAAGATAAAACCTTTTCCAAATACTTCAAGCTACTTGATTGTTATTGCAAAAGAAAAGCACTTTTTCCAAGATGTCGTTGTAATTTTCTATTAATTTCATATGGTACTGAGTAATAAAGTTATTAAATATTGACTGATTCCCTGCTCTCCCACTGTTCTCACTGTACCTACGAAGGGTTTCCCAGAGGAGCTTCTGACAGGCTTTAAACAGTCAACCATGACAGTGTGGACAAAAAAAGTATTGTCTAGCTTGCTAATCTCTTAACTCTTGTGTTTTCAGGGCAGTTTTACTGCCTTTATCAGTGTGTCCTAGTTCCTGTTTCCCTTTATAACCACTGTGCTAGTTTTGGATGTTGACAGGCTTTGGTACCTCATGGTTGGATGGTCTGACTTAAAAGCGCTGAGTCATCCAGTACCCCAGACAATACTCCTGCAAAAAAGCACTCCATTGAAAAAAGCACTCATGGAAATATGTAATTCCAACACTGCTTG
>NW_010116318.1:0-242 GCF_000699245.1 Pterocles gutturalis
ATGGTGCTCGGACCATGCACAGTGCCCGGTGCTCGGTGCTGGGGCCATGCACAGTTCCCGGTGCACGGTGCTGAGTGCTTGGTGCTCGGTGCTGGGCTGTGCTCAGCGCTCAATGCTTGGTGCTGGGCTGTGCTGGGTGCTGAGGCCTTGCACAGTTCCTGGTGCACGGTGCTGAGTGCCCAGTGCACGGTGCTGGGCCGTGCACGATGCCCAGTGCACGGTGCTTGGTGCTGCGGCCATGC
>NW_010116319.1:0-236 GCF_000699245.1 Pterocles gutturalis
TTGCTCCTGTTCTTTGACCGAGTGTCTGCATAGCCGTCTTTTTGCAAATCCCACTTCTCTTTCTGCCACAGGTCTTCATCGGCTCCTGAGGAAACTGACTCTCAGGTGAGCCCCGGCAGGCTTGGCCTACGGCAGGTCGGTTCGCAGAAGCTGAGCAGGAGGCTGGGCTGATCCGCCCGAGCCAGGCCCTGCCCGGGGCCGTGCCACCCCATTGCTCTGTGACCACCCTTCAGTCT
>NW_010116319.1:315-5127 GCF_000699245.1 Pterocles gutturalis
GGGGGGAGTGACCCCTTAGCAGTCACTTACAGGACCCACCATTGTAGCCCCTACCTCGCTGCCAGAGCAGACTTGGAGCTGGGGGAACTCTCAGCAGTCACTTACAGGGGCCACTGCAGCCCCTCCCTGCTGCCAGCAGAGCTGGAGTCCAGGGAAACCTTTAGCAGCTACTGACAGGAGCCATTGCTGTGGCCCCTCCCTGCTACCAGACAAACCCACCACAACAAAACTGAAGCAGGACATTCTAATAGCCTTCAGATCTATAGAAGTCTGCTCCAAGAGGAAGGGAGTTACCCGCTTCCTGTGCAGCCAGAACAGGCTTGAGCCCCGGTGCAACCATGGCACTGGACTGCCAAGAGGCCTCCCACAGGGAAAGTTTCTAAAGGCTCCGTCACATTCAAAGTAGCAGTTGTGCTTCCATCTGAGCAAGAAGACCCCCCTGAAAGAGTCACAGGGTGTTGTAAGACATCCTGGGCTTGGGTAGGACTTGGCATGGGCGCTTTTGTACTGAGGACCTCCTACTACAAAGGGATATTTTTCCTTAGTAAAGGGGGAAGACGTAAAGGGACATCTCTGCTGGCAGCAGGCAAATCAAGTATTTACATTTGTCGTATAAGCTCATAGCACAATCCCCTCTGAGGGTCACCCATGTCCTGCCAGGGGTTCTAAATGAAGGATTGTTTTTTGTAACACCCAAACCATCGTTCAGTCTCTGCAGTACTCTCAAAAAGACACAGTGGTACAATATCAGTGCCTCGCCAAACGCGATTGAAAACCTCGGAAATGGAAGCATACAGCTAGTCTGCAGCATTGCCACTCGGTCACTACCACTGGAAACTCGCCTTCATCACACTTCTGGCCAAACACCACAGCTTCAGGCTACACCAGGACCTCCAGCATCACCCCTGCCTGCAAGATTTCCCAGCTTTGGATGTCCTGGAGGGATATTGTGCTGACAGCTTCTAATTACGCTGCTAGTTGATTTACTGACTTTTGCTGGTTGAAGAGGCAGAAGTCATGGAAGGCCAGGAAAGGTCCCCCCTTCTGAACCGACATCTCAGGCGGAGTGACATCTCTTCAGCAGAGCGTTTCAGAGAAGGAGAGAGGCACTTACCCAGTTCCCCAGGTCAGAGAGCCCCAGTCCCAGCGTGGGCCACCTGAACTCTTGGCTCTTTCCCGTCCCTCTAGACACCCTCTTTGGTGTTTCTGCAGTTACCTGTGCTGTGACAGCATCTCACCATTTTCTACTTTCAATCCAGGGCCCAAACACACTGACCAGCTCCAGATCCAACCTTTTTAATCTGTTTGGAAAGGAGATTTTGTTTTATATTTATAGCACAAGCAGCAAAAGAAAAAAAAATATAGAGCAAACAGCCTACACATTTATTTACTTTCAGATTAGCTAATTCCTCCCTACAATCTAAATTAGCTAGTTTTGTTCCTATTTGAAAGCATTATTGGTTCTGATTTACTTTTTTTTTTTTTTTTGGTCAACCAGGCCAGACTATCTGCTATCACAGAGAGCGATTGCTACTTGCCCTTTTGTTTCTCTTTTTTTTTTTTTTTTTTTTTGGATTTTGAAATACCCATTTCAAATACCCATTTGAATACCCATTTCAAACTGGCATAGGAGTGTACATGTAGCAAAATACTCTCTTGAGCTGTGCTCCATGGGTTGGGTCCTATGCTGCTTCTGTCTCCAAGTGTCTTTCCTGTAGGAGAGGAATTTGAAGCCAAGCACATAAATTGAAAAATACCATTCAGAAAGAGATTTATGAGCCTGTTTCATCAGGGATGCTTATGTGGAGTTATTGCCTGCCTGAAAGCACTGACTCAGAGCTCACATGTAGATTGCCAGGGTAATTCCACTATTCTGTGTTTCACGGAGTTGAACATTTTCTACCTTGCTTCAAGTGTTTTGTTGATGAAAATCTTTCTCCATTTTTTCCTAGAGAGAGTTTCGTAGACAGCTGAGCTGTAACTGTCTTCCTGACTTGCAAACATGCAATGACTGCCAGTCAAATAGGTAATACTTTAATTTGGAAATGGACAGCTTCCTGTCAACACTGCTGTGTTCTTGGAGTAATGCTTTTGAGTAGGAGCATTTCTCATATGTGTGAAGTTTCGCATTTGGCATGGAATACTTGGAGCTTAGCGAAATTGTGTCTGTGCTGTGTCTTAACGTCACATCCCAGAAAATCCAAAGGTGCAAAACCAAAGGCAGCTGCCCAGTGAGACCCAGTCATGGGAGTCGGTGATGGTAATACACAGGCACAATTCATATGCTCATACAGTCAGTAACTTAATTTTGATCCATTTACCAAGACACTTCATTATAGCATGGAAATAACAAAGCGCTTCTCAAACTGCTGAAATTCATTAGGGTCAGTAGTTAGCACCCAATTTGGAAATTTAAAGAGTGAGGTCTGAAATGGGTCATACAAAGAGGCACATATACTTTTTCTTTACTAGATATTTTCCAACTGATTCCTCTAAACTTCTGAGGGTCAGAGCAACATGTCCAGCTGGGTGTGTGCCGGTCCCCAGCTCTGTTTGACGCCTCTCGCTGTGATAGCTGTGCAGCTGCTCAGACGGTTTTCTGTGCAATTCACGTTTCCCTGAGTTGTGAAAGTCAAGTATCCACCTTTCTCTTTTTGCCAAGACTAATGACTTTGTAGCTGTTCTATTTCATAGGCTAGCACAGACTAGCCAAGCGATCTCACAGAGCTGTAAATATTTGATAAAGCTGCTTTGCACAGTGTGAGTGTGAATTCCACACTGTAAGAGACAGCTAAAAATCAAATGATGCTGGACGTTATCTTCCAGAATTAAAAGCACAGATCATCAATGGTTTTGTTCCCTGGGCTGAAACAAAGATCTGAAAATCCTGAATGGTTTGACAAACGGTGCATTAGGGGCTGGTCTGAACAGAGCACTCACCTGGGTTACAATTGCCCTTTTCTGCTGTATGTGCATGAGCCCTTTTCTGGGCTGCATTTCACACAGCGTCTGCTTGCTGAGTCTTAGGACGACTTTCAGGGATATTAAAACACACAGTGTTCCTCTGAAAAACAGCGATCATCTTGTCCATATTTGAATTTCTCCCATGGGTCCTCAAAAAAGCTAACCCATCAGACAGAGGGAGGGGGCGGGAGGAGGTCTCAGCAGCTATTTGAACCTTTTGCTGTTGGGAAACCCATGGTCTCCTTCTGTGGATGTTTTCTTCTTGTGTCTGGTAACGGATGGACACAAAAGAAAAAGCCCCCCTCTTACAAAGGAGAAGAAAGAAACAGACAAAAAGAGAACCAGCAGGAAAGTCTTATTCGATACAGAAAATAGTAGTTATCCAAAATCAAATTTGTGCTTGGAGCCCGGCATCAGAATATCTCCTGTGGTTGGACTGCGCTGCCTGGCTCAGGCTCGGGGAGCCTGGGGGGTCCAAAAGGCTGCATCTTCGGTTTTGGGTAGGGACTACAGTCCTAATTGCTTCCACTTGTGGAGAAGTTTGGAACCAGAAACTAGGGAGATTTCTACGCACAATGTTTCTTATTATTCTTAAAGAAGTGAAAGAAGCCCTGCATTTAACCTGTTGGTTGTGACGGTCTTAGTCATGAAGAGTTTGAGGCAAACGCAGACCTTCTCTTCCCTCTCGTAGGCACAGAGTACCTGTGAAACAGGGAGAAATCCTGCCAAACTTGCTCTAAAACCTTCTCATATTAAATGGCGATTGACACTTTTTAACAACTTAGTGTAGTCCAGTTGTCTCTTTGAAAAGGATACAGTATTTAGTGTCAAAATATCAGTTTTCTGTAACTTGTTTATAGGCTCTGGCTTATGATTTAACATATATACTGAACTGCTAAGAGGAAACGCATGCTAAAAAAAGTAAAGCTTGCTTATTTTTCCAAGAATTTGATAACAGAAGAACTGTTTTTGGACACTTCGCTAAAAAAAAAGCAAAAGAGGAAAATGCAGTTTCTTATACAGGAGGAAAAAAATGTCATAAAGAAAAACAAATCAGCCAACACGGAGGTTTATGCACACGCTTGCTTTGAGGCAAGTTGAATATGTGGGTGGGCAATAGATAGGTATACTGGGATTTACTGGTGGAGGTACTTGCAACTTTTTTAGCTGGCTGTCAAAAAGCACCTCATAGGTGTTGGGAAACTTATAATCGTGCCATTATAGCTGTTAGCTGTTCCTGTTAATAAGTGCTAGCAGAGAACTCTGCCCAATGCTGCTGAAGAGCAGCCAAAGAACAAGTGCAGAAATGAAGTGAGAAAGTCCTGGCCAAGCCCTAGGGACAGCCAAGCTCCGGGAGGGAGCTGAGCTTGAGGCTCAAGTTAAGGTGCTGCTTTGCATTACCGGGAAAGATTAAATCTAGAGTACAGGCAAGTCCAGATACCAGGTCCTGGGGAGAAGTAAGGACTTGGCCCAATCACAGCAGTATATTGGAAGAAAAAGTCCCTGCCAATTTTCCTGAGTCCCTGCTATCTATACAAATTCACTGCCTGTGCTTTTGGGCTTTGTACACATCCCTTAAGCACTGTAGGTACCCACTGGAGACAGTAGATATCTGGGAACTGCTGAGAACATAAATGAATTATTAATATATATAATCAGGGGAGAAAACATTACTTAAATGTCTTCCACATCTTATTAAAGAGTTGAGCTTCTCTTAAGCCAAATTTCTTTATTTTCTGGTTGCTGAGGGAGTTTTCTAAGGGACTCATTACTGGTGCTATTATCCTGGTTCCTTTATAGTTTGGAGAATTCAGCAAAGTAACTGGAGATAAGTGCAGGCTCTTTCCC
>NW_010116319.1:5158-12481 GCF_000699245.1 Pterocles gutturalis
ATGTGAAGGAGTTTTTGCGTATCCTGTATCCCACTGAAAATGGCTGTATCACACCGAAAATGATCCTGTAGCTTTCCCTTATGAGCAGGCTGCTCTGATGTTCATCAGCATCTTCTGCCCACACTCAGCACCACTCTGTGAGACTTGTGACTAGGGAACAAGTGTCTCATTGCTCCCCACAGGTGTATCTGCCCTGGCTGTCCCTTGCCAGTGGTTCTGCTTGGACATCAGAGGAGGGTTGGAAAAGCCCAGGAATTGCAAGGGTGGTTCCTGAGCAGCCAGAGCCAGATGATGGGGAGAAAACTGAGAGTCTGCATCCTTGATTAAAGCAGCTTCCCAGAAGTGAATAATGTGGAGTTGCATCCTCCTCTCATGCTTTATGAGTGCCCCAAGCTGTGACCAGCTCCTGTGCCACCCAACAGCCCAGTATGGGTATGGGGAGCTCATGGCTTTCCCCACTGTATGGCTGTGCCTTGGGACCTCCAGCTGCAAGGGAGCGCGTAGCACAACAGCAAGGAGCAAGCAGTAGAGCTGCTACTGTACAGTCTTCAGAGGCTGAACTTTGAACATAAAATATAAAAGTAGGTTAAAAATGCAGAAGCCAGGATTTATCTCTTCTCTTGGTTTAATTTTTACAGTACAGCTTAATTTGATTTCCTCTTTTTTGGTTGACAGTGTATAGCACATTCTAATCAACCGTTTAATAAGACATTCCCATAAGGTTAAGAGCCACAGTAAATTAGTCCTTATTTATGGATGGATTTATACCTGAGAACCTTGCAGGCAGCATGCTGTGAGCTGTGTGATGATTTTAATGTGAGGGTGGCATTTTCATGGATAAAATTTCCATTATTTCGTAACCAAGCTATTGTTCTCTAACGAGGCATACAATGGGCATTATTCAAGAGGGGGGAAAAAATATAGTTATTTCAAAAATCATACTTTGGGTGAATATGCTATCTCTCTTCTCTGTGTGTTTAAGTCATTATACTCTTGATACCATAGTAGTTTTTCAGAATTTTTTTTTTTTTTTCCTCTGGAACTGGTTTATAAAATTATGGTTTTAAAATGTTATCTTCAGCTGGCAAAGCATGGAAGTAATTTTATTTTGACTATTTTAAGCGTAATGCTTTTACATTGTTGATTCAACAACAAATATCTTAATGGACCTTTTAACGTAACAACCTTCAAATAATTTTACTCTCTAGTACAGCAGTACCAATGCTGATCTAATTTTGGGCCATATTAGATAGAATACTTTAAGCTGTTCCATGAGGCAGGAAATCCTGCATGTGTGGTTCAAAATGCAGTACAAGGCTGAGCAATACTGCGTGATCTTGAAGATGATTCTCAAAATCGAGCAGTCTGAATTTTCACCTGTGCAAGAACGAAGCCATTTCCAGGACACTTTCAACCCTTCCTTATCAATTTGGGCAGATATGTTGATGCAGTTGCATACTTCCAGTCACTCTCCAGCATTAACCTTGTGCGACTGTTCCACCCCAGGTGTGTTATCCTTTGCAGTGAGTTCACAAGTGGGTGTGGAAGTAGCCAGCACCTTCAGAAAGAACCAGAGTGCCTCTGATCGTGTAGAGAACTCTACACCTTCACCTGTAGGCTCTTTCCTCAAATCAGTGTCATCCAGGCAAAGATAAATGCTTCCCGTGAATCCCCAAAACTTGCATTTTCCTGACGTTTCATGTGCCGAACATAACCCAGCAGAGGAGAAAGCCTTGTCTTCTGGTACTGAGGGGGCTCAAGTGTGAGCTCTGTTCTGCTAACAGCACCTGCCAGAACTCTGTTAATGTCCTCATAGGTAGGAAATATTTAGCATCAGCAATTTTTTTTTTTAAATAGGCCCTTCTTCAGTTACTAGAAATTATTGCTCTTGTATATATAGCTTCTGGTACTACATCAAGGAAGGGGTCTGGGTTTGGTCAGAAGAGGAGTCCTGCTGGTGACCTTTAGTTGGAGCAGCCCACTGGCTCTTCTACTCCCGAGGTTTCTCAGAGCAATGAGTCTTTCCAGGATGCCTAGATAGAGGGCAGGCATCTCAATCAGTTCTGGTTTTCTTCCCTCTTTCCAGAATTCAAACTTTGGTGGGACTTTCAACCACACCAGTATTCCTCGAGTGGGTTTTTTCTCATTTTCTCCTTGTCCTATGGTGCCTGGTCCCTGCAGGCAAGCAGCAGGGCCACTCATCCCCAGGAGGAACGAGTCCCCGCAACACGTAAGTGGCATCTTCATGCTCTTGAAGGAGGCTGCCAAAACTCCCGCTTTATTGTGAAGAACAAAAAAATGTTGTTTAATATCCCTTCTCCCAGCTCTCAGCAATTAAACTTATTTCCTCTTTGCTGATGTTATAATAATCTGACAAAGTTCTTGCACAGTAGCATGTGCAAGTCTGAAAACGGTTCATCCAGCTTCTCTGTCATTCTTTGCAACATAATCAGGGAAGATGCACACCACCGTAAAGAAGCACTCAAGAGCAGAATAAACAACAAGTAAGGGAAGACTGCTGGAATACTGTGAAACTGCTGTAGCTGTGCAGATGTTGTGCTAATCCCCTTCATTTCCAACTGATGCTTTCTCTTGAAACACAAGGTGATGCTTTCTCTTGATGCTGGCTCTCAGACACAAGGTGATGCTTTCTCTTGATGCTCTGTCTCAAACAACCTGAGCGTGCACTTTTCTTGGAGCTTCAGAGCTAACAGGCTAAGACAGTCAAGGGAGATAGTTAACTGCGTTCCTTCAGTCTAGGAGCCAGGACTAAGTAAAAACCTCTAGAGAAGCAGTATTAAAGCTGGAGGGAGAGCATATTCCCCCTGTCCTGAGCTAATGACAGCAAGAAAGAAGGGAAGAGAAATTTCCCAGTAGTGAGCAGAGCCGGCCTCCCTCTGAGGTCCCATTTTTAGCCCCATGTGTGTCCCCACCGCCCCATGCAGGAGCGTAGGGCTAGATCCCTCATTCCCTGTCCCAGCAGCGCACGGCCAAACCAGCCCTCGCCATGAGACACCCTGCTCACTGGATGCATACTTTCCTCTAGGTACGTGCTCCTTAAAAATTAGTTACAAAAGGCTGACTGGAATGTTTTGACACATTCTTCTAATTTAAGAACATCAAATTCAGTTACTGTACGCTCCGGCATGGCTGGTTTTGCTATTTCCCTCAATTCCCAACAGAAATTAAGCAGAGGAGCTGGGATTCAGATGTTTGAGATTAATGGGATTGCTCAGGTATCAGAGCAGTGACAAAATGGAAAGTTCTTCCTAGCAGAAAAGTAATTAGTCCCTTTCAAATCTTCAGTCTGACACTAGCATTAGCATCAATTATTCTCTTGGGAATATTACATCTTAACAAGGTTCACTGTAATATCCTTTCTCAGTAGTAATTGGAAGAGAGAGGACCTCTTCAGATCATTGTCTTGCTAGCTTGAGATTTTTGACATTTAAGCCTCCCACTGATCAGCTGATACCTTACATTGACTTCAGCACCTGGACAATTCCAGTAGTCTCAAGTGTCTGGAAATAATTTTTTTTTTTTTCATTCCCCCTGCCCCCCCCTTTTTTTTGGCAAGAGTCTGCAGAGAAAAACAACAGTGTTTCCAAGCTGAAAGGTGGTGTTACAAGTGAAGTTGAAATCCTCAGAGTGGAGAAAATATGTCAATCTGGCAAAACTGTGAGACTGGGTCTGGGGTGGAAAGGGTAGCTCTGCTGTGTTGGTTTCACTTTAATCAGGAAACTGTCAGCCCTGGGTCTCAGCTCCTGCTCCTGCAGGTCACACCAGTTCTTCTGAGCCGAGCAAGCCATCCCCAGCTGTTTCCAGAGGTGTAAAGCTGTAAAACTCCAAACTGCCCAGGTGCAAAAATACACTGAATTTTTGTGCAGAAATCACACATTTGCTTAGTTTCTAACCCTGGTGCTCCCTCTTCCATTTCACCATCTATAATCCAAAAATCCCATCTCCAATTTAACATCATGTGTTTGAGACTGTTGAAACATGGTTAAGGAGATTTAGATGCACAGCTGTGTGACTAAATCCCTTAGATAGGTTTGATAATCAGCCTTTATACACAGCTCCAAGTTATTTTGAATAGAGGACTGCTGAAAATAACCACAAAAAAAAAAGAATTAAATAACTTGTAAGTGACCTCTTTTCCCGCACCTCCAGATTGGGACACTCTGAATAAAGCTGTTCTAAATTAAATAAATCACTGGCTTTGGTGGGTATAATATGAGGCTGGCAATAAAAGCTATTTAAAATCCCATCAAGATGTTGAAGTCCTAATCCAGAAACCTATGGGACTGTTGTGTGCTGCTGCCAGCACACTTGGCCATGGTCTGACCACCCTACCCTGATGTGGCCCATTTCTGCCCACCTGGACTTGTCGGTCCCATGTCCAGGGCAGGTCACCAGCTCCTTACTCCAGTCACACCTTGGGAGGTGGAGGGATAAAATTGAATCACTGTTGGGATGCGGAGACAAAGCGTAGTGAGGGCATGACTGCCACAGCTGGACAGCATCCAGCTGCAGCCTGCGGGGCCTCCAGGAGGGTTCTGAAGTTGGGCATTTTTGGAGGACTCGCAAGAACTGTTGGGTAAAATGCTGCCTCTGCAAAAGCAGAGGGCTCCTGCAGAGATGTTTTCTACCAGTTGCTACAGTATACAGCCAGCCCAGTTGTCATAGGGCGTTAGCTGGAAATGAAAAGGCATATTTGAAGCCAGTTGTGCTGAATACTTTAACTTGATTATTTGAAACTTTTGGGAGGATTGTATTGTAACCCTCATTTTCATTGATGTGGTTGTTTTTGCAAATTGTTAACAATTACAGGTCACCTTTGAGATGGAAGCATCTTAGCATTTGTTGTAAAAGCTTTTTAAGAGTAATTCACATCTTATTTACTCTGTCACCTGATCATTTAGTGTGCTAATGCACTGGGAATGTCAAACTGTGCTGATAATAGCAGAGTTTTCCTTCTCCCCTTTTTTTTTTCCTGTGCCAATATAATTAGGGGAAGAAGTGTCTGAGGGGTGCCTGATCACATGCACTGAATTAGCTGCCTTTTCCCTCCCAAGGCAAACACATGCAGAACTGCAACGTCTCGGGGAAAGAGCCACGGCACGAATCTGCAAGGGCAGCACCTTGCACTCAGCCCCTGAGCCCACACTCCTGCTGGCCCTGTGCAGCCAGTTGTTGAAGGCGATTCACTGGGAACTAAATATGTGTCTAATTTTCAGCAAGGAAACAGCCCCAGCAACTGCCTCTGAAAGTATTGGCATATTTCATGTTAGGCTTGTGCGTAAGACTTTCTGAATTTAGGCTCATCAAGAGTCCAATAAACAAGGAATCTTGTGAAAATTGGGTTGGGGGATTTGAGACGTTGGGAGTCATTCTTCCAAAATTTGAGGAAAAATTGAAATCTTTCCACTAGCTGCCAAGAGCTTTGTATTAGGCCTTTGGAAGATGGTATGGAGTGATATCAAGAGGACATGTGCCTGCATGTCTGTGAACTGGCACCAGTGGGACAAAAAAGCTTCCATGTAGCACAAGGAGGAGTACACAAAGGCACGCTGAAGACATACAGCATACAGGGGAGGACAACCTTTGGACAGAACTATATCTTAAGAGTGAATTTTGCAGTTTGCTAGTCTTTCTCTGAAGTGCCGCAGGGATCTAGCAGTATTCAACGGGGCTCCAACTGGCCCTGAGGCACCCAAATGATAACTTCGTCCATCTGCTGAAGGCTCCAGTGTGTCGGAGACCAGGCAGTCTGATAAAGGGTGACTTGATCCCAGACTACCTAACAAGCAATAATTTGAGTTACTCTCACCATACGGATGGAGTAATTTAGGCAGTGACCCATGCATGCTGACAGCCCCTGCAAACCAGACTGTTTTTGATTAAGTACCCAAGAGTGGTTTCAGATGCCTGATATAAGTAAGATCTTTTCAGATAAGGAGTCTACAGTGACTTGTCCAAACCACTCCATCACTACATCATATAATTTGATATATATATAATTTGAGACATATAATTTGACCCTGTGTAATTCATCAAAGTTCATCTATCTCAACTGAAAATGACCTTGTGCGTGAATATATGAAACTCTAATGCTGTCCCATTTTCTGGTTCCACTGTTCCCATAAATTAAATGTGTTCAGTAGAAGACTGGGAATATATAAGTGAAAGGAATCAGCTCTCTGCCGTTTTAGACTGACAAAAAAATTGTAGCAGACTACAACTAAAAAGTAGTCATAACTTGTGAGTCACAAAAGACCCTAGGGTGAACACAATTAGAAAAAGGGAATTAGTGGTATATTATCTATGTATGTTGGAACTGCAAGCAGACACAGAAGCGGCAATAACTTGAAGCAAGAGTGGCTGCTGTTGTTGCTCAATTTTTTTTTCAGACTACTCCTGTGCAAAATAATTTCAACAGCTTCCAGCTCTGAGGAAATACGTAGGCAAAATTTACCATTATAAACATATATTCAAGAGGAGGACAGAGTAACACTCTGCTAATCACTGTCAGCATGCTGTTGAATTGTCAGTGTCACTGGATGATGTACATAGTGTCTGAAAAAACATTGTTTTCCTGTTGTTGTTTTCAAGGGCTTTTTTTACACTAGTTTCACCATGTTGGCAGAATATCAGACACAGTTGTCTTACATTGGTTTCAGCAGAGCTGTAGACTAGAATAACCAGTCGATACTATAATGCCACACAGGGATGCAGGGATGGAGATATAACAAACCATAGTAAGATCAGTAGTATAGCAGCATCATTAACCTCATTTTTTTTTTTTCTGCACTGAATTTTCCACAGACAAGAGCATTAGTAATTTTAACTTTGATTGAGAACTGCTATTATCCACTCACAGCATGTGGGAGCAAACAGGCACTTGGATAAATCACAAAAAAAGAAAACCACTTAGCTTGCTGCTTTCCTCAATAACACCTTTTTCTGAAGGTACAAGGCTGAATGCTGTAGGGAGAGTGTGTGCGAAGAGAAAAGCAAGGCTGCAGCAGCCCACTGAAGCATGCCCAAGGTCAGCCCCTCTCATGGAAGACCAGGAGGTCACATGTGACCTAGAAGGTATTCTGATATGTTTAAAAAATTTAAGTAATTAAATAATTCAGTGAATGAAAGCCATCAGGATTCTAATGCAGTGTTAATGGCGTCTTTCAGGAATCTCAAAGATCAGCTTCTTGAGCAACAGAACTGGAGCCATTAGCAAGCTCATCCAAGAGTAATCATCCATCCAACCAAGGTGAGTGCTTCCACATCCCTGATGCAGAGGAGCCTGAGGAGCGGCACAAACAT
>NW_010116319.1:12512-62351 GCF_000699245.1 Pterocles gutturalis
GCAGTGGGACATGTACAAATACTGTCTGAATTGCCTCATTTTCCTCCTGCAGATGCTCAGCCCAGGGGTGTGTTTGCCACCCTTCAGCGATGGACGAAGCGGGCAGTGTCCCCACCAGAGTGAGCATGCAGGTCATCTCCACAACCAGCACTGCTCCAGCAGATTTCTAGGTGAGAAGCAAATCAAACTGATTTCAAACATGGAGGACCTCTGACGTGGTCATGGAGAGGAAGACTTGCTGGTCAGTCTATGTGAAACCTCAACACTGTTTTGGATTGGTATTTCCTACTGAGTGCACCAGCAGTGCCAACGTGACAAAAGTCAACCAGGAGTAAGGGCTCCAGCTGCTCCTCCAGCAATGCTGGGACAGCCTCCAGAATAAATTCCCAACTCTTACTAACTCCTGCTAGATGTATCTTCTACACCAAGGCCTCTGGAAAGGACCAGAACCAGAGGAAGTTTGGCATTTCATCTGTGCTGTGTAGAATCCATCAATAAATTATTCCACTATGAAGATCTAATATAGTTAATAGAGCATATAAAACTGTCTACTGTGTTTTATCATATTTAATTTGCTGCAGCAACCTGCAGCCATCCAAGCTGTGTCAGGCTCCCTTTTACAACCCTCCTGTGCCCTGAGAGATGCTCCCCCAGCTGAGGAGTCCCTCTGTCACCAGCTACTCTGCGTCAACAGGATGGTGTGGTGCCATTCAGCTGCTTCTCACCCTCCAGCATGGTCCCAAGTGAAGCAGCTCCCTCACCACCGTGGGGAGAGCCACAAGGGACCCCATGGCCATCCCCACAAAGCGTGGGCAGGCAGGAGGGCAATGCCAGCCTGGCTGGCTGTAGCTGCAGCCTCTTCTGGGGCATGAGCTTTGGGAGTGCTCAGGCTGCGTGGCAGGTTGGTGCCTCTCTCCAGGGATTTCTCCAGACGTATCCTCCTGTCATGTTTTGTGGTTTGTGAAGGATATGATTCACTATCGCAGCAGCCTACTGTGCTGCCTGTGCCCCATGACAGGGTGCTTTCCCAGCCCACAGGATGGTAGGACTTCGCTTCTTGCAGGGGCTGGGACATCCCAGGGTCCAGTCTGTGCCTCCCAGCTTTTCTTAGGTCCATGTGGTTCATGTGGCATGTGGCTGTGGCAAAATAGGGGTGTTGGGTTAAGGGGACAGACCTACCTTGAGCTTATCTATGTTGTCTGCCTGCCTAAACAAGATGTGCTACTGATGCTGCTGTCATCAATTTAAAGTTGTTCACTTTTTTCTAGAAAACTTTCCTAGGTAGACAAGGATTTCCTTTTTTAGACTAGGATAGATTGAGATGACTGGTTCTCTCATGTGTTTTCTTGTAACGTCTGCAGCAGTGCTTGTAATCATAGAGCCATGTGTCATGTAGGTTGGGCCTCCAGAGGTCATCTAGTCCAACCTCCTTCTCCAAGTGTAAAATTCATGTTAGTCACCTGCAAGCTTGTCATGACATGTGAGGGATCGCATGAAATTATTTTTAAGGAGATTGCAAGGTGTGTTGGGAAAGAGAGCAGCTGAGACATTACACAGTGCCACCAAGGATGCTGCAGCTGGAGACAAGGGGAAGGGGGAACAGCCACTACATAGCAATCAGAGTCTACCTCCAATGCACACATCAGTCTAAGGGTACAGATGAGGGAAACAGGAGCACATATAAATAGGAATGTTGTAGCTAATGTATGCAAGCCTAGCACTACTGGCACCGGTCAAGGAGACAAAAATTCTCCTATAAAGCATGCCCAAAGAACTTTTATGGTGTCCCAGCCCAGTGGTCAGTACGGTGGTATGGAAAGTGTCCCATAGCACATTGTGAACAAGGAACGTTGAGCTTGCACAAGTTTTAACTGAGAAAAATGTACTCAGTCTGGTAGGTTTTCAGGACCATCCTGTGCAGAAACAAACTCTCTGTCCTGTTAAAGTCACTCAGGTCAGTATGTGCTTGCTGTGGAGATAGACAAGAACTGTTGCCTAGTGACCAATGTCCACATTCAACAGAGCAGGAGGGGTGTCAGTCTCTCCAAAAAGGATCAGTAGTGTTGTCTGGGTGGATGCTGCCCATCACCTCTCAGTGCAAGCAGTGCTGGGCTGGGTATCAGCTGCAAAGGTGGTGGGATCTGGAAAAGGAAATAGCAAGCCCTTGCCTTTTTGTCATCTCAGGGGCAGGTGGGTCAGCACAGTTGTGGCATTCATGATTAGGGAATCAAAAATCCTGAGACTTTCAATAAGTATTTAAGGAATAGCATACTGGTTATACAATTTCATGGTAACTGTGTATGCACACACACACATGTAAACACATTTTTAGTCTCTGTATGAATTAGAAAATGTAAGCTGTTTGAATTTTATAGAACTGATGAATTTTAAAATATTTTGCTGTTATATTCGCCTCTGATCCCACAGCAAGTTTTGCCTAAGTCTGTATCTACCCAAGCTTTCTGAAGGAGATGTCTGGCAAAGTGAGAGAAACAGACATTCTCCATCTTCTATCCCCTCATTATCTTCTTCATTTTCTGAGGCAGAGTAAGTCAAGGCTTTGCTTGTGCTGGTGATTAAAGTACTCTGGTTTATTCCAGAAATTGATATTGTTCTTAAAGACAAAAATTTATTTGAAATGCACCCAGTAAGTGTGAAATGTATCATGCCTTTAAAATCAGTCTTACACCACTGAGACAGGCACCTGAGGGGAGCAGTGGGGGGAGATTCTGGATTATTCTGGCACAGGTTTTTTGGTGACCCCTCCTTTGTTAGCAGGATATTAATATCTCTTATTTGTTATGAGTATTAGCTACTGCATCAAAACCCAACCAAGGGCAGGCCAAATGTTCACATAAGCACTTTTCTGGTTAATAAAAGTATATGATGTTCTAGTCATTCTAGGATATATTACTGTGAACCGCAGTCTTCAGTATTCACTATAACCAATTTACTACAAAAAGGGAAAATAGAGATATAGTATATACAGTATATACCTGAAAAACAGATGGCTTCCAGTAGCGTTCTGCTGAGAATTAGAGCCAAACACTGTTCTGTCTCTTTCTCCAACATACACACCAGCTCCTGCTATCTTAATATGCATTACTTCCAGCAGAGTTTGATTCATCAGATTTTGTTACACCTGTTAAAAGACAGCTCAGTCTTTATAGTGGATGAATTTTTGTAAACATTACTTCCAGCAGAGTTTGATTCATCATATTTTGTTACACCTGTTAAAAGACAGTTCAGTCTTTATAGTGGATGAATTTTTGTAATTACTCTATATTTATGTTGTATTTGTGGGGTAATTATATTGTGCTTATGGGTTTTGACAGCTAATTACCACTAATTCATATAATGACATGTCTGAGATGCTTGATATTCAATTGTTGTCATAATGATATATTTTGGTTATCTTGTATTTACATGGTAATTGCTCCAGACATGTGGTTACAGTGCCAGTTATGTGTGCTGAAGAGCAACTAAAATTCTGCAAAAGCAAAAATATGGTTTAGGTATGCCAGGTAATGGGCAAAAGTAAACATTTTAGCTTGGTTGCAGGTATGGCAAGGATCTCAGAGAAAAAGCGTGCCTTCATGTGGAAGCCACAGCTAGAACTAGTCATTGCTAAGGCCCTGGAGAATGTAACTTGACTGAAGTATCACAACAGTGGCTGCATTAAACTGCAGCCGTTTGTGCTGTCAGCTCAGCGAGTGTCTGGCATTGATCTGTCGGTTCCTATGGCTTCCACTACCAACAGCAAAGTTACAGAAATAAAAGCAGTAATTTTCTTTTTTATGTGTTTTTTCAGGAGCTGTTGATGGGGTTTAGCTTGAGGTTTTTGCTCAAATCGCAGCACAAGACCCAAGCCCCATCAGCGTTTGCCTTAAGACTGCGATGGTAGAATGAATCCAGCTCAAATACGAACTCATGCTACCTTAAATGTACTGCAGCATCCTTGGAGCCTCTTCCCACCTGGCAAACTGAGGGTGCATCAGGCCACTGTGGAGGTCAGAGCTCAGCTGGTCTAATATCTGACCGTCACTTCATCAGTAGGATTTGCACCCAGGACTTGTACAAGAAGTGTTTTCTCATATGAAACGGGAGTCTGTCCTTGACCTTTAGGGTGTTGTACACCACGTGGGCCGTCAGTAATTCATTTCTCCTGCACTTGCAGCAAGCACCCTGGCCAGATGGAAATCCCACGCTCGTAGTCCCCAGCAGCAGTCTCATGCCACCATCCCAGTGCTTTTCACCAACATGAGACATTTTTCAACATTAATAAGGACCCACAGCACCTTCTGCTACAATAAAACTGTGTGTTCAGTCATGCAAAATTTTCCTTTCAAAGCAAGTCTAGAGCCATTGTATGAGTCATCTGCTTTATTTTATCAGCGAGAAATTCGGCATGTATTCTCCAAGGCTTAATCAGAAATCTTTTGCTCACAGTGGAAATACTTCCATTGATTTCAAAGGGTCTCGGATCAAGTTTCAAGTTTTAATACACTACTAGTTTTAGTCTGTCAAACTTGTTCATTTGAGGCCTTTATGAATTGCAGGGCAGTTGTGTACAGAACCAAGTCACGTGGAGATTAAATAAACCCCATTGACATCAGTCTCGTGACACAGAATAGCAGCAAGAAACAAATATTGACTTGAAAGACAACGCATGTACAGTGACATTTAGCTTGTATAAAGTGGTAGTCTCCATTTAAACACAAATAGCACCATTTCCCCGGAGCTGAATGAATTATATTCATCAATAAATATTTGTGTGGTTTTGACATGTCTCTAAGCAGCAAGATGGGGAACAGAGAAGGAAAGTGCATTCACAGGTGAGAATTCAGTGCAGATTTTTCTTACAGTTTTTCTCAATGCATTTGGGAGACCTTGAAAAGCAGATGCTTCCTTTTCTAGGTAGTGGTTTAAACGTAAAGGAACAAAATTATAACAGACCATGGTGTAATAGGTTCCTGCCAGTAGTTTCCTGACCCTGCCACTCATGCTGTGCTACACTGCAAGGCTCCAAGCCTGAAAACACTCCTCAGAAGAAAACCTAAAGTAGCTAATTAATTCAGGAGCCTCATACCCATATTCAGAAAGGATTTAGGCACCTGGGAACTAATGTTTTGCTGTCTTTATATGAGAGTTAGGGATTTTGTGGACCAGAGTTTCTTTTTGGTGGGAGTTAAGTGACCTAAGCATCTTTAGGAACGTAGCACCTGTATAATGTTTTTTTTCCTCTGTATGAGGAATAACAGCACAGTTCGTCGATATGAGGGAGTGAGTGCACAGGCTCAGACTCTTCGAGTAGGAAGGAGAAGACTGAGGGTTCGACTGATGACAACAGAGGTCTTTAAAACCACAGGTGACACAGGAAAGGTGGCTGGGCAATGACTGTTCACCAAAGGGAATGAGTCTTTCCTATGAGGTACAGTCCTAGAAACATATTTACCTTCCCTTTCGGCCACAAACCAATAAAGTAGAATTTCAGGTGTGTGCCTAGAGATAAGCCCACTTCATCAGCAGGATACAGTGCTGCTGGATTTCTAGTGCCAGCTCAGCATTTGGGCATCAGGGGCTGCAGGACAAGGCAATCCCGTTGTCTTTACACAGTCTCCCACTTGCAAACTGCATTTCCTTCCCGAGGCGTTAATAAGTGAGGAGTTGGACTGTGCCTCCTGCAGGGCCTGCATGCAGTATGTGAAGAGTTCAGCTGGCAAACTGCATCGGGATCTTCAACTCAAAGAGAGTGAAAATAAGGATTGCTAGCTGAGGAGAAAAACCCAACTGCTCCTTCAGCAACTTTTTCTAGTTATATTAGACATAGTTATCTTATTCTCCGGGGAAGGTACTTTAATAGTTGGAAAATCAAACAGATTCTCATCTAGGCTCCCTTTCCCATGAAAAGATGGACCAGATGACGTCCCAAGGTCCCTTCCAACCTGGCCTGTGCTATGAGTCTTTCTAATTAAGGATTTTTTTAAAAAATACCTTTCCCACATAAGATTTTTCTCCAGCAAAATTGTCTTTATTTGCAACAGTTTTACAAGTTCTGTGTGACTTCTGTTTCAAAAGGACCATAATCCAAAAGGGGAAACAAAGATTTCTTACTTAGAGAGATTAAGCTGGTAGGGACCAAGGGGACACTGAAACATTTTGTCCCTGGATCTATTTTTTAGAGCAAGAGAATTTTTTTCAGAAAATAATAGAGTGAACTCATCCCAAGTCCTCCAGCACCTTCTTGTGTCATTCTCTATTTCCTTCAAACACCGAGATGCTGCCTATGCTATTCCCAGCTAAGAAATGTGGATCTCTTCAGCGCTGCTCTTCCAGTGTCACGACAGCACGGCCCCTACCATTAGAATTACTGGCTTTCTTTCCTGAAGGCAAATGTGACTGCAGTTTATTCTGCTTTGGGAAAATGTTGCTGGGACTATGGATGGAGCTGCATCTTAGCTGCTGTCTGGCTTCACTTTACAACTAAACCTGACTAACCAGCTTCATGAATATCTGTCCCTGGGCCATCCATCAGTCAGGCACTGTCCCAAGCTTGTTCTTCTTAGCTAAGGAGTGCTGTAAGTGCTGGAAATGGCCATGCTCCTCTGCTCTCCCCCCGTATGGATTACACGGAGCCATCACAGAGCTTAGCTGCCAATGTCTGACAGAGTGTCTCATTATCCAAGCTGTCCTCCCACCTGTATTTTATCTGATTGCAGGTCTTAGTCATGCAGTCAATGAATAAATAGTCTGAATGGAAGTTTGAGCAGTAGGAGGAAGGATTATGGAGGGCTCCAGGGATCTGCCAATAGTCATCATCTGCACTCTTTTGTTCTGTGCCTGTGCGTGCGCCTTGCTGAACCATTCAGTAAAACGGATGAGAAACACAGAGCAAAACAGCCAAAACCAGCAGTAGGGACTGCAGCAGCACAGAACCTGTGGCAAATGTCTTCCCTTGGGACAGCCGCCTGTTCCACAACTGCAGATATGAGTCTGTCACCAGATCTTTATATGTTTTCCTGAAGCAGGTTTTGTGTTTGCCACCTTTACGTCTTTAAAAATCCATAGCAGGGATCGGTGCCATGGTCAACCTTATGAAACAACATAGGTTAAAAAAAATAAAAGCTTTAAAAATTTAGTTAAAAACACGGGAGAGGGAATGTTGGTACCAAGGCATCTTGTGAAGGTGTATGCACAAAGGCAGGTAAAACAGAAAGTGCAGAGAAAGGGTCTTCTTTAGTGGTGAAAAATATTTAGAAATATGCAGTTCAAGTAAGACAGTCTTAACCACAAGTTTTCTTAAAAAAAAATAAATAAAAATCAGAGAAGAGCCTCTCTATGTGATAGTAACTGCTAAGCATGAAGGTTGCAAGGGTCAGCAACCTGTGCAGACTGTATTTTTCTTCCCAAGTGAGAGGTTAAGTGTGTAGGTTACATGTCTCCTGGGTCTGGCTATCTACTAAATTAGGATATCACCAGGGATTAAGAGCCCCTTCTTTGAACTGAGATGAGATCTGATGAGCACAGCTCCGGAGCAGCCAAATGCTGCTGTGGGGCAATCGAACAATCTTGCGTGCCTCTGTTAACATAGATGTCCCATGTATCAGGGAAGAGCATGTCAGCTGGCTTTAATCAGGTTATGTGAGTTAACAAGGCTGACCAGCTGCAGGGACACACAACTCCATGGCTGAGAATTTACCCTGTTTCTTGGCTGGGTGAATTAACCCATTCAGCACTCCATGCTAATGATGTTTCTGGTACCCAAGCTAGCCTTCATAACTCATCTCTGGAGACAGAGGAGACCCAGGGAAACGGTCTTCCTGCCACAACTGGGTGGGAAAGGCAGCTCTTACATGTTTTGACAGTGTAGGGTTGTGCAACTGATTTCTGTAAATTCTGCCCCAAGAAAGGTTGCAAGATCCAGCTGCTCATGTCTCTTGGCTCCATGGTATGGGAAAATGCAGCCTCTGCTGCTCATAGGAGAAACATCTCAGGATTTAAGGCGTGAAAAGGGGAAAGTGAAATGAACTACAAGGAATTAGCTGAACCTTACATGAGTATTTTGTGTAGTATAAAACAAAAGGGACTTTTTAAATGTACAGTGCTAAGGGTCTAAAGTGTTATCAGAAGGGATTATGACTTTTAGTTAGTTTTTCATTTGACAATCTCTTTAAAGCAAATTATTATAAATTTAGAGTGTGGTTTATTACAGCTACTCTAGTTGATTACGAGAAATCTGGGTATTTAGCATCCCAGAGCATTTTGTTTATATCTGACCAAGGACAGGATGAAATCTGCATTGAGTCCTAGTTTGTGTCAAATTGCAGCTCAGCAGCATCTTACGAGCTTTCAGTGCCTAAGATTTACTATTTTTTTATTAAAAGTAGATAAAAATGAGTAATCATCTGTGAATGATAATTATACCACTGCTTGTAGGAGGAAGCACGGTTGGAAGTTCGTCACTAATTATTGTTTCTCATTTGCATGTGCCAAGATCTACACCAGAAAAGCTTACATCTAAAGTGTGATCCTGGATGGATTTCTTTAAAAATAGATTTGTGAAACTTCCAGCTTGGGGTCCTTCATTGTCTCCAGATCAGATTGATTCAGGCCCCCAAGTTCACAGTGGTTAGGCAAAAAGGTGCATTTTCAAATTAGTTAGTTACACCATGGCCAAACTCATCCTGGGGATTCTTAAATGAGTTTAAAATGGGTGAACATCAATTTGGCTTAAGAAGGTGCCTTACCAGTTGAAAATAAATCAGTAAGTCCACCCTGAAGCATTCAACTAACGGTGTACAGTTTCTTATAACTGGAATTTCAGGTTAGAGTATAATTGTTTCCAAATATAATGATCTTGAGAGTTGCCAACATGACAGAAGCATTTATGCAGTGGATGGGAGGAGTCTGTAGGAAGCTGCATACCTGTCGCAAACTGCATCACTCTATAAATTTTGTTAGAGAAGAGTGGAGACAGGAATTTCAGCAATGAAAAAACAAATTTCTCCCATTTTGAGGGCTTAAAGGCTGGGAGCTACTGATGGAAACAAGTCTTAGTCCTGACCTCACTCTGACCCAGAGCCTCTCTTGCCCCTCCAGGGAGAAGGTATTGATGGGCTGCTGATAGCACCATGGCTTTTTGGGAGGCAGCAAGTCCCATCAATTTTCTCCCAAGCTCCTAAATGGGAAGGAAATCCTCCAGGGTGGTGGTGTCCACTGGGAAGGGATGTTAAGCTACCCTGACAACCAGGGAGAGAACTGCTTTCTGATGCTGAGAGAGTTAAAAAAACATCATGGTCATGCTGGCGGTCATCCTAAGCTCTTCAGCAAAAGAGCTGGAGAGCAACCAAACAGCACATCTAGGGGCAAAAATCACAGTGCTAAAGCACTGCTTCGCAGGTTGCCGTTTCGGAAACCCCATAGACAGCATTTAGTTTTCCATGAATAACATACAGTGCCACTGCTGGAGTAAGCACACACACAAAACTTGCCTGCATGAGCACTTGGTTTTGCTCTTGCACAGGTGAGAGGACGTGGTCACACCTCATTGCCCCGAGGAGGTGATGGGTAGCCACTAAAGCCACCAAGTCTGGTGCAGGCATCAACACAGCAGCACCAGGGTGCTGCATCCCTTTGTGCTGCACCTGTCCCCCTGGGTCTCCCAGCCAGAGTGGCAGGTTGGACTCGTGCTCTGGTCTGAACAACAGCATGGGTTATTGCCCTGATATTGGCTGAGGGTGAGCAACATGCACCCCCTTTTATCTTTGTTATCCCTTCTCCCACTTCTCATCCCTTATTTTCACTAGCCCCGACTCTTCCGTTCTCCATCCCAGTCTCCTCCCAGATGGACGATCCTATCCAAATTATCTCCTCCCCATCGGTCCCAGTTTTGCAACAATCATACCCAAATCTGGTATTTCTGGTACGGTTGGGCAGGCAAGCTCAGCTTCGCACCCATTTACTTATGCAGTGACCAAGGTGCTGTGGGTCTTGCAAGGCTGGGCTCCCAAAAAGTCCCCAGCACTCCCCTCCATTTATCAGTGAATTTCCACCACTTCTCACATATCTCTGTCTCAACTACCTGCAAAACCCAGCCAACCCTTGGGGCACCATCTGTGACTTCTGTCGGGTGCCTGCACTGGTATCTGTCACATCCAGCTGTTCCTCATGCCACTCCCAGCAGCGTCCCCGGTGCTGTTCACTCAGCCCATCCTCCGGCCAGGACCGAGCCGGGGTCTTCCTGCAGCCCTGGCAATCTTCATTACATTCATTCATACAACTTGGTTCTTGGTTGCTTGGTTCACTGATGTGCACAGGGAAAATCTAACTTGAACGTCAAATTTATAGCTCCGTTCATAGAAACTTCATAGTAATTTCATTCTCGCCCTCATTCAGTCTGTAGAAAAAGGTCACGTCCCTAAATCTCAGGCCCCATAAGGCAGCTAGGCATTTCTCAAAGACAGGTTCTTACAAAATTTCAGATCTCACACAGAAATAGCCATTTCCTTTCTTGTCCTACCCCAGTTTATGTTGTTGTAATGCAACTTCGACCCACCTCCTGACAGTTTGCTTTCATTTTACCTATAATACACCTAGCATCAAAATCCCATGCTGTGAGTGTGAAGATGAGCTGCCTGGCGACAAGATTTTAGTTTGCTGACAATCCTGCCTCAGGCTGTTGTGATTCTGACCATCTCCACTTTCTCAGCTTCTGGGTGCTGCTTTTGCCAATATGGCACATTGCCAACAGCATCAGTGCCTACAGAAATCGCAGTCAATTAATACTGCTGCCATAACGTGACCTCTGCAGCACTGAGATCCTCAGAAGCCCAAAGCAACATCAGCGTGCCAGAATACGATACAAAGTACTTGGAAACCTATAATCTTCAGTTAAACTCGGCTCTATCATTTGGCTGCTAAGGAGACATGAAGTCCAAGAAGATTGTCTGACTTTACTAGAGCAGGATAATGTAGAAAGTTGCAAGATCTTGCAAAAATAAATTTGAAGTGAAAGGCTTGAATTTCAGTGCTTGGTATATGAACTTGAAAGAGACAGCCTCTTTGAGATAACAAGGAAGATCATTGGAAGTTCAGCATCTTTCCGTAGTTTGAAATATTAATGTTATCATTGATGTGCTAAGTCATATTTCCCATAAGCTAACCACTGGTCTCACAAAGCATGCCACAGATTCTTGCCTTTGACACCTACAATCATGGAAAGTGAAAAGCACTCAGACCAATTCAGTGTTTAACAAAGTAAACTCATTTATTGCTGCCAAGGGCACAAAGATGTATCATTTGCACAGTGTCATAATTGCTTAGAGGAAACGCAAAACCGGGGACATAAAGTACCTAACCTGTCCTGCACATACACATGTGCAATGCCAGTTCCCCTTGTTCTCTCCCAGTGATGTTATTCCATTTTGTACGAAATGGTGAAAAGTTCAGTGACCAAGGAGTGGAAGTCAGTCTGTCCACCAGAAGCTCAGAGTACTGTGCTATACAGTGGTCTTCTGCTGAGAAGGGGGAGACATTGACATTGCCATCTTACAGCTTAAAGCTGTCCAGTTCCTTTTAAGGAACAATTAATCATTCTCTTCCTCCTTTCCTCCTCCCAGACAGCACTCAATGCCATTACTGATAATCAGCTAATATGAAACATGATTGATTCCTCTTCAGAGGAACCCAGATGGTACCACCAAATCAGTAAAATTAGTCTGTGTGTGTAAAATTCACTCGGTATGAAATGACTGACAGCCTAGAGGGATACAGCTGCAAAACATCAACATGGCAGGGCTTTTAGTGAGAGTACTTTAAATAAGGTTACTATATTATTAATGTCCCTTACAAGAAGACACTTATAAAACCAGAACCAATTACTGTAGTGATAGTAATACTATATATAGCAATAGCACACAAGTGATGGAGATACTGGAAACCAGCTCTTATTGACTAGAGATAGTAAAATTCTTGTTAACACACTTTTTCACCAGATCCTTTGTAGCTAGTGTCTCTACATGTGTTTGTCATAACGACCTAACACTCAGACTATAAATTTTCCAATACTATGTTTTCATGAAACCAAATCTCCAAGTCCCTGTGCCCCAGGACTGGTACCTGTCCCAGTCGCACCAGCCCTGCCTTTCCTGCAGCCTCAGCTGAGAAGTAAAGCATGGAGGTGCCCTCCCAGACCAGAAAATGAGTGTGAAGAGCGTGAAGCCACATCAGTTCTCCAAGATAAACCTAAGCTAGGTGATGGGAACCCCTTATACCAGGACTACCTCAGCAGGCTTTGCCTTCCTGAATCGCAGCCTGCGTTCTTTCGTTATGTTTCAGACGAGATGGTCCCTGACTCTGCTTCAGGGCTGCCAGGTACCACCAAGACAGGCAATAAACAAATAATTAAAATATAAGGTTTCCAAAATGTACGGCCACAAACACACCTGCATTTTTAAAGATTAATGATAAGTAGCATTTAAATCCTGCCCTGTATTAATAAGCAAGATTCATCACCAACATCTGCTAGTAAATCACTTCCCATTTTAAAACCTCATGTCTTTACTGGGCCAAAATACTCCATATAGGTGCCTTCTAACTCAGAAGCAGAGAGACAAAAGCTGGACAAGCGAGGACAGGGAGGGACAGGCTAGGACACAGGCACTGCGAGTGGCCGGACACGAGCCCTGGCTGAGCTGCCGGAGGTAGTGGCTGGGATGGAAGCAGGAGGCTGGGGAGCCTCAGGCTGCTCCAGCATGAGGGGTGAGCTCGGAAGTGAACAGCGAGGGCTAAGGGACCACGTCTGCTCTGGGCGGCAGGAGTTGGGATTAGATCGTACGGAAACAAGGATGGCTTGGATAGGGGAGCAGAAAGGGAGAAAGAAAACACAATGCCTACAGTCAGTGTTCCTAATTAAACTTATAATGCCAGTGTGCATCCTCGTAAGGTGGGTAAGGGATGACAAGAGGTGCAGACTTAAGCCATACAGGAAGCTTTCAGTCTGACATCCAGACTTTTCAGCATTTAAATATACTTCCGTAATGATGTTGGTTTAATACAGTTCTTGTATGCAGTGTTTATATTGTGTGAATTGCTAAGGGCTCATTTGCTAAGGAGCGTAGGAGTTAAAACCAAATAACTCCCCAGTGATGGGTTTTGACATGAAGCAATGGGCTTGCCTGGTCTGAGGGATCTGCAGGCTGGTGTTCTGAAGGGAGGATGCTTTCTTTATATTTTTCCCCGTCTTCAATTGTTGCAGTGGTTTTCCAAGGAAAAAAAAAGTTGGCCCTGCTGAGCAGTGAGCAGACTTAAACAACACCCAACATAAGATTTAGATGAGATATTAGGAAGAAATTTTTCCCTGTGAGGGTGGTGAGGCAGTGTCCCAGGTTGCCCAGAGAAGCTGTGGATGCCCCATCCCTGGAGGGGTTCAAGGCCAGGCTGGATGAGGCTTTGAGCAACCTGGGCTAGTGGAGGGTGTCCCTGCCCATGGCAGGGGGGTTGGAACTCAATGATCTTTAAGGTCCTTTCCAACCCAAACCATTCTATGATTCTGTGATTCTATAACCAAAGTCCCCTGTGTGATCAGCAGTGTCATTTGTCCTAATGGAAACCTGGTGCTTGGGTCTGATAAGGTGTGATGGGTTTTGTTTAAATAAAAGTTCATTAAGGAAAGGAAGAATTTCTTTTTCAGAGTACCCTTGTGGTGCAGAGAGTGGGTAAAGCTCAGAAAGGACTTCCCTGCAGCTACATCAGTATGAAAGGCCATTTGGGGAGAGAACCACAGCAATTCTGTTCCTACTGGATTAAAGATGCATATAGGCACTGGTCAGCATGGTGGGGACAAGGCAGGACAGGGAGAAATGCCAGGGCCAGGAAACTTCAGGGCTCTCAGAGAAGTGAAGGACAAGCAGAAAAAAAATGCTGCTTACATCAGAAGCAGCAAGAGCTCTCCTGTGCTTGACCAGATGAATACGCAGTTGTGGAGGACATGGGAGTCCCACACTCTTCCAGTACCTTTGAGTGTGCTTGGGGACACGGGGGCACTTGCTAAGTGATGATGCCGAGGAAAACACATGGATTGCAGTTGCTTCTGATCCATGTTCCAGGAGTGCAGAGAGGTAGAGAAAACCTCTTTGCTTTATGCTCTGGTCAATGCATCAGACGTAGTAAGGGTGCAAACTAATGAAATCAAGATCTGGCTTGACAGGGAAGACTCATGAACAATTTGTGAAGAAGGTTTGAGCTGAAGTTTTGGCTCTAGGCCTGAATGACCAAGTTGGCATTTCCAATGCAGTAACAACCTGAAGACTGATGGATGAATTTCTGTCTGGCTTGTCCAGTATATTATTAATAAACAGGTCTGATGTTTTCTCCGAGGCTATTCGTACTTTAAAGCGGTTTCTGAAGAGCAGAATCTACTTTGGGGTTTCTGCTGTCCCTTGGGTATAATTTAAAACTCACATTTTGCTCATCCAGGGTCTACGATGATAAAGATCTGCTTTCCTAGGGCCTGTCTGCAAAGAACAGCTTTTTCCTAAAGTTTCTATTTTTGATTGTTCCTCATTCAGCTCATTCAGAAGGCGACACTCCAATTTTTGAATAAGAGCTTATGTACACAGCGCTAAGCAGCTGACTAGCTTTAAATTCATAATTCCTCATCAGCTTGCATGTGCTAACTCTCTCAGAGCCTAATCCAAGTCCCACTGGTATCGGTGAGAATAGGTTTTACCTCTCAAATTTAGCCACCTAAAAATCAGGCATGTATTCTAAATGCAACTGTGGAGGAGCCACTTGTAGTCAAAAACAGAGAAAGATCAGCATTTCCAGGATGTGATTCACACCATCTGCCTTAAAAACTTGTCTTGAGAGGGGACAAGTGTATTTCTGGCAGCCACTGTCTCATTCCCCTGCCTGTCGAGGGACCCTGTACAACTAGCCTAGAGGACTCCTTACTCTTCGATAAGCAAATCCAAGGGAAGGAATCTTTTGGTTTATTTTAATGGGAAATGATTCAGGCTTTGGGTTTTCTACATCATCTGTGCCAAGATAAGTTACAAATGAGTAAGCACGGCCCCAGAGGGTATCCCAAATTGCATCTCACAGACTGTTAACTCTGGCTTCAGTCAGCATTTGGGATGTATGGAAAAGAAATATGAACACCTGAAACAAAATTAAACCTTTTTTAAAAAATTATTCTTTGTACTTTGCATCATACTGGACTGCCTGACAGGGAGCACAATTTGACAGAAATCTCAAAGCAAAGGAAAAAGCATTTTGTCTGTCTCCTCTAAAGACACACACAGTGGGATATGTGAAATGTCAGGAATAATTAGACAAAACTATATGAGCTCCTAGCAACACCAATGTGCTGGGTAAAACGAAGCATTTGCCATAAAGCTTTAAACAGTGTTTGAAAGCTGCATGTTAAAGGTAACCTGAGTAATTTTTAAGAACTCTTTCCAAGATATTAATCCAGACATGGATATGAAAAAGCAAAATAGAATATTATGAAATGCTGGCATGCCTTCGCTGAGGTAGGCTGCTCTGTTTCTTTTTTCCAAAGGTATGGAAGTAATTGATCCCTCTCATATAGCAATTAAAATGAAAAGGCAGATTTCCTCAGCTCTTCATCTGCTGGAGCCTATTTAACAAGGAGGAAAAGGACTAGCTCCTAGTATCATTAATCCACAAAGATCGTAGAAATGTTTGTTTAGTCCAACCTCCCACTTTAAGTGAGATATCCAAAACCAAAGGAGAAATAACCAGTTCACATCAAAAAAAAAGTGCCCTTTGGAGAAGAAAAAGAAACAAACTATGAATGCAGAGAAAAAGAGGGAGAAAAGGCAGGAGAGGAGAAGAGAAGGGAAAACAGACCAAAATTTTTATTTGAGGTGGTAATATTAGAAACATAGGACTTTTTGCCAAAAGGTGGGATTTTTTCCAGGTTCAGTAACAGATGTATTTATATCTTCTAGGAAAACAATGAACAGGAGGAAATGTGGAAACTTTTTGCTGCTCTGTTGAATATGGGATTATAGAAAAAAAAAAAATTGCACCTGGAGCATCTCTGTTCTTCTTTCAAATGGGTGGCTCCTGAACCTGGAACTCTTCGTTACCTGAAGCAGCAACTTCTTTCACTGTGCATCCTGGAGGGGAAAATGAATTTCACAAATTGCACCACTGAAGCCAATGTGGCTGCAAAGCCAAAAACAGTAACTGAAAAGATGCTCGTTACCCTGACCTTGGCCACAATCACAACCTTGACTATGCTGCTGAATTCTGCTGTAATTGCAGCAATCTCCACAACCAAGAAGCTCCACCAGCCAGCAAATTATTTAATATGTTCACTAGCTGTGACAGATCTCCTTGTTGCTGTTCTCGTCATGCCCTTGAGCATCACTTACATAATGATAGACAAATGGACTTTGGGATACTTCATCTGTGAGATCTGGCTTAGCGTCGACATGACCTGTTGCACGTGTTCAATCCTTCATCTGTGTGTCATTGCTCTGGACAGGTACTGGGCAATCACCGACGCTATTGAATACGCCAGGAAAAGAACGGCAAAAAGAGCTGGGCTGATGATAGTCACCGTGTGGACTATCTCCGTCTTCATATCCATGCCCCCTTTGTTTTGGAGAAATCACCACAGCGTCAATATTCCCAGTGAGTGTCGCATTCAGCACGATCATGTCATCTACACTATTTATTCTACATTTGGGGCATTTTACATCCCACTGACTTTGATCCTGATCCTGTACTACAGAATTTACCATGCTGCAAAGAGCCTTTACCAAAAGCGGGGTTCGAGCCGCCACCTCAGCAACAGGAGCACCGACAGCCAAAATTCCTTTGCCAGCTGCAAGCTCACACAGACATTCTGCGTCTCAGACTTCTCCACATCCGACCCAACCACGGAGTTCGACAAAATCCACGTGTCTGTGAGGATCCCTCCTTTCGAGAATGACCTGGACCTAGCTGGCGACCGGCAGCAGATCTCCACGACACGGGAACGAAAGGCTGCTCGCATTCTGGGCCTGATTTTAGGTGCTTTCATTTTGTCCTGGTTGCCCTTTTTCATCAAGGAGCTGCTTGTGGGGCTCCGTGTTTGCACTGTCTCTCCAGAAGTAGCGGACTTCTTGACCTGGCTGGGATATGTCAACTCCCTTATCAACCCTTTGCTCTACACTAGCTTTAATGAAGATTTCAAGCTGGCCTTTAGAAAGCTCATCAGGTGTCGAGAACATACTTAAAAGTACTGGGAGATGATGATGATGATGATGACATGACTCCTGGCCCTTAGAATGAGCAAAATAATTTGGCTCTGTCACCATTTCCCTTGATAAAGGGAATTTTTGTGTTTGCCTATTTGCTTGACTTATCTCTAGCCTGTAATTCGTTCTGCCATTTTTTACCTCTGGTGTTATTCATGGTAAAGAGTTTGAGATATAAATTTACTCTACAAAGAACAGATTTTTTAACAATGAAACAACAAAAAAGAAACTAGTGTATACTCAAGTTTAAGACTTTTTGTGTAACCGATGATTCGAGAAGCAAACAACAATATCCACTTTTATACTTTTTTCATTTCAGAATCAAATGTCTAAATTGTCGTGCACTGTAGTAACAGAAAGGCTTATAAACTGAATCCCATAAATACATAGTCAAAAATTAATAAACACTTCATGGTCATGACATCTAAACAGCAAATCTTTACTGTGGCATTCTGAGAAAACTAACAGTCCTTTAGAAGGAAAATAACCACCATTTCCAGCGTGGGCTAAGGCAGAATAAACCATCCCTTTCTTCAGGAATAAACTCCCAAAACAGAAAGCAAAGTTCAGTTCATTCCATCTAAAAATGGATCCCATTTTGTACTCCAAAGTAATTATTTAAGTGGCTCTTTTTGTGTAAGATTCCTGATTTATGTTCAAAGTATTGGACACCTGTGCAGTTTGTTTGGCAATTAGGGGACACCACTAGCAAGTGTCACACGTGTGAGACCAGCTGCACATCTGACTGGTCACATTTTTAATGTCACTAACCATACTTCTTCAAGGCTCGGACCTTGTGCCTTGGGCAATTCTGGGGTGGCGTTATTTACTTTTGTCACATTTCACCGGGACCTTGTGGTGCCCAACCCCATGGATTGATTGACCTTACCCAGCCAACTTAAACAACTGGATATCTTCTCAGCAGGACAGCAATACACAGAAATTCAGAAACATCACCTAAAACCAAATAATCTTCTGTTTAAACAGCAGCAAAAAAAAAAAAAAAAAAAAAAAAAAAAAGGAAAAAACATTTTTTTTTAAAATAGCAGTCTGCACATCTGCCTTATCATCACCTTAACAATTCACAATGACATTTTTGTCAACTAAACCTATGATCGGGTCCTCTAGCAGGATTTCTTGTTCTGGGAGTCCTTCACAGAGCTACTTCCCTTGTCCTGAGAGACAGACAGAGAGTCCTTTGGATCCTGTCTTCTGTGCTTTGGAAAGTTAAAATGTCCTGGTTCACATATTGTGGAAATTGGGCTCGGAAGGGGCAAAATCAAAGCTGAGAGTCTGGTATTGTCTCTCAGCAATTCCTAAGCACTGCTTAATTATTGATTACTTACCTTGCACCGTAATTTTGTTCCCTGTCCATCTTTCCAGACAAATTCTTTTGGAATTATAGCGATGCACCATATAGAAAATATCACGTACAGCAACCTGACATGCAATAACAGTGAACTGTAGCATGGCAGCTCCAGATCCATCAAAACAAATATTAGAGGTAGCAAAAGTGCTGTAACAGCTCTGGAAGCCGTCGCTGAGAAAAGTTTTTCAAATTTACAAGGTGACAATCATTTGTGTTATCAAGAGTCAAGGAACTGTAAGTAACGTGTGAGTAATAAACTCCAGGTGGAGCAGAGCTGAGGAATGGCATCCGTATTTCTGAGAGAAAGCGTTCAGTTGGAAAGATGCAGTGCTGCAAGCTGAGTGTAAATCAAGTCTGAAGGTGACCAAAGTGTGACCTGCCGCTTACCCACATGCAGTGGGATTCTGCTTTAGGGACTCCAAGTTTTCCATGCCTGAGTTTAGGAGGTTTATCTCCAGCTGCCCTTCTGAAGCTATTGTCACAGCAGCCTCCTCCAGCTGCCTTCGGGTTCCCTACTAGCTAATATTAATATCTAAAAAAAATCATTTCAGCCACTGAAAATGTCTTCTAGTGAGGAAGCACAGAGATCCATTATGGTTTTTCCTTTTTGCAGCTTGTTGGAAGTAGAAACTGTTGACTGAAGCCGGGGAAGAGTGGCCTGACCCTGCCTATCTATAAAAGTTCAAAGCAGCTCCCCAAAGTACATATCCTATTAGGGGAAAAAAATAGCCAGGAATCAAAATAAAAAGTAGTATTTGTAAGAACTGCTGCAGAATAAATTTATTTTTTCTTTCAATAAGCTCAGTAGAAATCATTAATAGGGATTGTGCATAATTTCCCCAAACAAGGTGACTGCTGCTGGCAGACAGGGGACACAGGGACGAGGTGGGAGTGACAATGCTGCAGAAAGGTGTTTCAGAGAGGAAAACCAACAAAATGAGATAGGCTGCCAGCTCTGACTGCTGCTGCTAAGGGTATACAGGCACAGAGAATAACCCAGGTTGCAGGGGATCTCTGGAGGCCAACTATCCAACCCCCGCTAACACCCACCGTCAAAGTGGGACCAGCCCCACGGTTGAACGCTGCTGCTGGCATGCAGCGTGCAGTCACGTTTCATGCAAAAATAACAGCTCAGTCAACTCTGTCACCTATACCGATGCTCATTTAAGGACAAAAGTATGGCTGAAGGACCAGAAATGGTGAACATGACCTCCACAGCAGCTGTTGTAGGTAAGTAGAAAAGTTTCAGAGACAGGGATGAAAGCTGTAAAACACAGGAGCTGCGTCATCTTTATTTCTAATAATGTCTTTCTTTTAGTATCTGATCTCCACTGTTACCACTCAAACTACCAATCAGGCTGAAAACTGTATTCAATTTTAATATTTAGAGTTGATTAACAGGAAAAAACAGATGGATGGCTAATTTTTGTGCTTTCCTCTTAAATAAAGACTCACCATTCACTGCCAGCTGACAACTGCTTTTCTAATTAAGTCATTAGCTAAACACAGAGCTATGTTTTCCAACAAATGCCACTAGACTGATGAAGATGTCCTGTACCATTTCCCCATGCTCAGACTCAAAGTCAGGAACAATTTAAAGGATGGTTTACTTAAAACAATTTCACTTGATCAGAAATTGCCTGTCGTCTCATGGAAATAAAAACTTTGGTTAGTCTGGCACCATTCTTTGGCAACTTCATTTTTTTTTCTGTGTTAAGTATTTGCTGATTTTACAAAGGGTTTGGACACTTCTCCTAAAATTTGGTTTCTTGTCCATGGCAACACCCCATTCGGACCTGTCCTGGATCAGGCCCAGTAACGCCACGCTCTGCAATGCAAGCTCTTCCCAGCAAGCTCTTAATAATCCATCCAAGACCTTCAGCCTAAATCCATCTTCTTTAGCCTCTTTAAGACATCTTTTCTGCTCAAAGTGTTATTTTACCTAAAGCTCCCCTTACATAGTTGTCTTCCTACCTTTCTTGTATTTCTTGAAAGGCTTTTCCTCCCCCCTCCTTCCTTCTCTACAGCAGGGTTCATACAGACTTGCATCTTCAGCCCCTCTTGTCACTTCTGCATTTCTTCTCTGAGTGCTATTTCCTCCTATCTTTACAGCCCCCAGCTCACCATCCTGCCTTTGGGTTTCTGACTATCCCTAAATCCCTAAATTTATGGTGGTCCTACTGGAGCTAGCCCCCAGTCTCTCCCCGTCTCAGCACCGTTATCAGGATTGCCATGTCCGTGGGTGCTCAAGTCTGTCGGGTTTTACTCTGTCTTGCATGTGTCCAGGCCATACCCAGAAGCTTTTCGCTCTGTGTAAGCAGCCAGTGCTTTGGAGTGAGTTCATACATCCCTAGTCCTGAAGACTGCAGCCATCAGCCTGTTGACCTCCCCAAAAAACATACTCTTCAAATGCTATTTTACCTTCTGTTTTTGTCTTGTCTGTACCCTGTCTTTGTTGTTCCCTTTCTACCACACTAAAATTGACCTTCACATTATCATTTTAGGGACCTATATATTCCCTGTTAGGGACCTGTACCTGCATGAGTAACTCAGGCTGCACTCAGCGCCCGCTTGGGCAAACGTCAGCTCTCTTCTCCGCAAGCTTTGTCTTCACCACCTCCATACAGTGCGACCCCTCTCCTGTTCCTTGCAGCCAATGTTTTTTTCCTTCTCAAACCCACTTTTGACGTGACTCCTGAAAGAAAAACAGTCAACACGGGCAGTGGAGGAATTATTGTGCATGCATCGTTTGTACTTTTTCTCCATCTTTCCCACATAGATCACATCACCTCCTGAGTTCAGCGATGTCTGTCTAGTGCATAGCACACCCTAGACGTAGCAAAACCATGTTAAGAGCTACACATGTCCCGAGACACTTAGATCTGGCTCACCCACATGGCTTTAAAGCTTGGGGTTTCCCCACCACAATGATGTACCGAGCTGTTCGCAGCACGTGAGATTAATTTTATTGATCTTCCTGAATGGAGATAGATGATGGGATTCAACTTTCCAAATGGGAGAGTTTCACCCTGTTTCACCAAGTTGACATAAAAGGCTGCCACTATTCAGACTTCACTGCCATGTACCTGACCTGTCCAGTTTTCCAGAGCTGCTACTTCGTGTTTTTCTGTACTGCCAGCAGACTCTGTCCTTTGCATGTACCAGGAGGGAACAAAAAATAATAAGAATAAAAAAATTTAAAAAGAAGTGGCTTTACTTGGGATAAGATGTTAAAAGAATAAGGGAATCTTTTCCAAGGTCTTTACTTACACTTCACTGTTTTCAACCCAAGTTATCAGAAAGTGAACAGGGGAAATGCAGGCTTCCTGCACAAATGTGGACATTGTCCTTGTGCCTGCATATTGTTCAACCCTTGCAGACATCAATAACAGACAGGCTGGTTTATGTTCATCTTTTAGACACCCAAATGATTTGTGTGATGAATTACCTTAAATTGCTTTATTGTTTAAGTGGACACAGTAAATATTGTGATATCTTTTTTTTTTTGGTCTAGCCAAATAGTTGTATTTCATGAGAGTCCCATACCACACATACTCCCTTTGTAATTGTTGCCTATTTTAAGGCCAAAAAGAACAAAAATTTTAAAAAATTATCTGAGTTTGGATAAATGCCAGGTTCATCAGCTGTAAAATTATTCTTTAAGATTCTCTATTTATGCTACATACATAATATTACCAATATTGTCCCCCCCACACACCATCACTGCCAAGGGATTTTTAATTTTTCAAGAATCCCATGTAGGTGATGACATGTAAATGGTATTTAATAACTCCTTCCCACTCAGTCTAAATTAACCATTTGCTACATGCAAATTCATGTAAACTGGACATGATATCCTGCCGTGTCTATCAGCCCTGGAGAACAATTAAAAATAATTTCTCATGGTTTAGTGGTGTCTCCACCCAAGTACGCAATAACTCCGCTGTGGGTCACTGCACCGTAAGTGTGACTGGGAAGAATTCTGCCAATTTCTGTAAGCATTGGATCAGCCCTTTCAAGGTAAACTTTTAGTGTTCCCATTGT
Organism: Pterocles gutturalis; assembly: GCF_000699245.1. NCBI lineage: Eukaryota > Metazoa > Chordata > Aves > Pterocliformes > Pteroclidae > Pterocles > Pterocles gutturalis. The sequence goes on from NW_010116319.1 coordinate 35,199, forward strand.
AAGCAGAAGATGTAACCATGAGTGAGCTGTGGGAAAAAACATATACTGGCAAGTGCTATGGACCTCTCCTGAAAGACCCAAAGAAGAATGATTTGTTTCAACTTTTTTCCTTCTTAATCACTTTTTTTTTTCCTTTTCATCTCCCCATTTCCTGGTCTGTGGCTCCTGTTCATTAATTTTTCCCTCTGTTTCTTTTCTCTTTCTCTTTCCTTTCCTTTGCAGCCTTCCTCTGCACTACAGTGGCATCTAGTAATGTGTAGGAAGAAGCAAGGCTACCTTGCGCTATGTTGATACCACCTAAGCATCACTCTGCTCTTGATTTTAGGTAATCAGGCAATGCTCTGCACAGCCTCTGCTACTGTTTTATCACAGTTTTACTACAAATCAGATTTCCAACGTGCGTCAAGATTCTTCCAAATGAAAGATGCTGCATAATACACCACAATGTCTTCCCATGTGTCATGATTTTTTAAGATACCTTTTTAATAATTCCCTCTCTTCTCCTCTCCTGTGGGGCTTCTATCAGTAGAAATTAAAGCCACAGCTAGTATGGTCCCCAGATGCGATAAGCAGTGTTGGAAATGCACCCCCCTGCACCACCCCACTCCCCCACCCCCTGTATTTCACCCTCTTCCAGTTGCTTGCACTGCACTCTTAAAATACATTAGCATATAGATCAGCTCTCTGAAGTGTTCATGGATTAATTTCCTGCATGACAAATTCTCACCCTCATTTCTATCTGGTGCAAGATCCCATGTCATTGGGGTACGCAAATCTCCTGGAGTGCTATGTCTCCAGTACCCATCTCATACACCCCAGTGACTGAATGGACCCATTTCTACAAGGTGAGGCACTGTCTCCTTGCAACTACATTTTAAATACAAAAATGTACATTTTTTCAATTAAGAAACAAAACATAACTTCTGGGAAGAGGGAGGACAGAACTCCTATTCCTTTGTAAACTGTTGTTCTGCACGTTATTTGACATGACTCAGCTTCTGGCTATTAATTTTAAAGGAGCACTAAGAAGCAAAACATGAAATCGCGTATGCACGCCTGACCTACCTGCAATGAACAGAGCCACCTTCCAGTGGATTTTACAATGAAAAATGGTTTCTCTCCAAAGCTTTCTACAACAGCCTTTTCAGAGGAATAGAAAGTTCCATACAAATGACTTCCACTTCTGTGATGCCACTAAAAATAATAACCTCAGTTCTTTATAGGAGGAACAGCCTGACAAGCTGCTAGAGCGCTGGGATAAGCCTCAACAAGCATATTTCTCCAATAAATAAAAAATCAGGCTAACACCTCCAGCTTCAGAGTTTTTAAATTGGAGAATTTGACCACTAAAAAGAAGCCTATGAGCTAGAGATTTATTTTTATCTATACATATTCCAGCTCAGTTCCTCATTTGCTAAGTCTGCATATGAGAAGTAAAAAAGAATCACTTTTTAAATTTAGAGTAACAAGAAAATACTCAACCTCTTGCTTTTGCAATGGTCATTCTCAAGCAGACAGAAAGAAAAGATTAATCCAATTAGGTCACAGAGCTTAATCTAGGATTGCAAAATTAAGTGTGGTTATCTTGGTCTGATGCTTGCACATACACACAGGTCACAAATCATAATCCTTTAATTTTTCACTGCAGCAGGTTTGCTCCTTGCTGTAGAGCAGGTTACCTGTGGTTTTAACCAAGATCAGCAGGAGGCTGTACCCCGACCTGCCATGCACACAGAGCCCATGGGCAGGAGGGGATCGAGACCCGGGGCTTCGTGGCTGGCAGAGGCTGCGCCTTGTCTTCCCTGTGCACTGGGGACACGGTGTCACCACTGCTGCCTGCCTTCCTCAGAGCCCAGTCTGCCCTCAGTCAAACTGCTGCTTCTACCTTTGCCCAGGGAACTCGGCACCTCTGACCAAAATAAAAGCGAGAAGGACAGGACCACTGCTCTCCCAGGCTGCGCACTAAGCAAGCGGCTGGAGCTGTGTCCCCCAACCCTATTGCACCAGCATGCAGGTGACAGAGCAGGACCAGTGCCCAGACAGATGACGAACAAGCCGCCCGCATCAGTGTTGTGCCACAGTCACCGCTCAGCAAGGCACAGCCCCACGGCAGCCTCCGTCCCTCTTTCTGCGGCATGGCCCAGCACACCCAACCTGCTCCATGCCAGTGGCTCCACTCAGACCTGCAGCAGAAGCCCCCAGGAGAACAGACCTGCCTGGACTGAGCACATACTACTATCTCTCTGCTACTTTAATCCAGCCCGAATGGTAAATGACAGCAAGGCAGACAACAGCAAGGGCAGTTCCTCAGGGGTTGTACGCATGCATCAGCCCATGCGAAAGCTCAGGTGACAGCATCTTGGCCAGCAGTACCCCAGTTAATGTAGAAAGGACACATTAGCTCACGTTACAGGGATGGATTTGCTTTGCTCAGTTGACCTGCATTTTTGCCACCAAACTCTTCTCTGTACTGCAGGGAGGCACGTAGCTGGTGGGCAGTAACAGAGTGCTGAGCAGCTCCTGATGGCTCTCCTGGCTCATTGACACCCTCTCACCTCCTTCCACATCCCTCTTTGCTCCTTTTCCTCTCCCTCTTTGGAAAATTGGTTATTATTGATGGATCCTGATGGAGCCAGTGCAGTCACCCCAAGTCAACAGTGAGGAAAAACCGCACAGAAAGGTTGGAGGTCCTCTGGGCCAATGCACTGCCTTTGGTGATTACAGTTCCTGTAGGGTATCTTCTAAAGGAGAATTGTTTTGAGAGGACAGAGCTTTGGGAAGTTGTGGAGCATGTTGATCTGCTCATCATGTTAATTTTTAATATAATGTAAACATATAAAATTTTTGGAACTGTATCCAAAGTCACACAAGCCAGCGGTAGACCTGGTACTGTCTTCAACTGCCTTTGAATCAGTCTCAATGCACAAAATTTGGAGCTACTTTTGAAGGTTGCTTGAAAACTTGACTTATAATCTGCCTTTAGGAGTTCTGATAACCAACAATATCTGAATGATTATTATTTTAGATGAGAGATCTTTTCTTGATTCCATCTCTCTGTTTCCTTCTTCTTCCACATGTTCCCCCCCTTATCCCGTTGGACTAATATTTTACTGTGAACCATAACCTTAGATCCAGTGGGTCACTTTGACTACAGCAGCAGCACATAGGTTAGTATATGCATTCCCCAACAAGTTAACCAAGAGGCACAGCAAACATGAAACTCCAGCAGAGGTAGAACATACCCAGGATGAGGGTTGATTTGCCCTCCTGATTTGCTCCCTGCACGTCCTCCCTGTATTTCTCAGCAATTCTGTATCTCTGCAAGAGCTCTCCGCACTTTGTGGTACTCTGAGATCAACACTTCTGTCATCGGAGTGACAAGCAAAAAGCTAAGCAACCTGAAGAAGTGACAGGTGAAATATATTATGCTTTTACATATCTATGTGCACCATTAGGGAGAGAACTACCATCAGCAGCATGAAAACCATGGGCTGCTGTCATCTGAGTTCAAAGGTATACTTTTCTAATAAGAAGTCTTGCCTACTTGGCAGGCCAGCAGCTGGAGGCAGACCTAATTTCACGCCCTTGCACAGAGCCCTAGCACAGGAGGTGGGGGGGCTGCCTGGCCCCGGCCCCAGCCCCTGTATTAGGCTGTCACAGGGCGGACACACGCTGCGCTGCCACCCCCATGGCACTCGTCAGGGATGCTCCGCTCACTTTGAGCACTGACACAGCTCAAGTCTGAGTTTAATTCACAGTTGTCAAGTATTGGCTTCCTCTGCATAGGACTGTGATTGCGGAGTGGAGATGATTTGTTGCAGGGAAAACAGAGGTATGGAAGTCAATCTCCTGCAAAAGCCTGTTCCTTATTCATCCAGGTGCAGTGGACTTTGCCATGGGGCTGGGGACCCCATGGAAGCTGGATGCAGGGCTACATGTGTTGCTTTCTCCTGCTAGAAGCTACAGCACTTTTGCTTTTTCTGAGTTTGACTTTGTTTTCCCCCTTGCCATCATGTATTTTTTGTAACATTGGTGAAGGGTTGGATTCAAAGGGGCAGCCAGCGACTGACCCCATCAGGCACACCCCACTCCCAGCCCCAGGGGCACGTCGATGGGGTGGATGTCACTGCCCTGCGCCAGGGCAGACAGCGGGAAGGCAGCGGGAAGGTAGCAGACGCACGCCCGGCACCCCCTGCTCCCTGCCTGCGCATGGCCACACAGCATCCCGCAGCTGGAAACTTCCATGCCTCAGGATGGCCATGAGACAGGCACCTTGGGAAACCCTCCTCACCACCCAGCTTGCTTTGTAGTGCAAACAAGTGCCTGTGTCAGAGCTACCGTACCCCAACGGGAGTTTGGTCTGAAAAACGAGAGCTACTGTTTATTAAGGGTTTTTTTATTATGAGGATTTATTTCACAAACAAGCTTTGAAGATTGTTTGTCAGACATTATCAAAAATTAACACACACAAGCCAAAAAATCAAGCAAATCCCATCTCAAATGTTCATTGAAAGCAGCAGGAAAAAAAAAAATAAGGGAACTTTGAGCTAAGTAGAAGGAAACATCTGGGAGTGCTCTGGAGACGAATGTGTTCCTATGGGACTTTAGTGATGTTGAACTGCCTCTATGCTCTAACCTTCCCACTTACTTTACACAAAATATTTTCCAATTGTAGTTTCCTAGCTTTTTACCAACGGAGTGCACGTTTTCATGCTCATCAGGTGTGTTAGGCACACAGTTCTTCATGTCAGTCTTTTCATTCTTCCTGGTAACCCACAATTTCATGATCTTTTTAACCTGTCTACCATTTTATGTGAGGTGATTGATGAGTGAGCATCTTAAGAAGTCACATTAATTAAAGAGCAAAAATCAAAAGCTTCCACAGCTCTAAGACCTCTCACTGTCTCCAAAGCAGCTTTGCCACTTATTTTTCTAATAATTCCTGCAAATGTAATTGGTACATTATGCCTTACATGTAACTCATTTTCTTGCTAGAACAGGAAACATAGCAGTTGGGTTTGTGGGGTATAGAAATTTCAATGATCCAAAGCTTTTTGGTGCCTGCTTCATGAGCACCATTTTCTAAAGACAAAAATGAAAGTTCTGATTATTCCACATAATCCTCTGCTTAAAAAGGAGAGAGCGTAGAGCTCAGTTGCTCTTTGCCAGCAGATGCAAAACGAATTGAATTCCCAAATGGTCAAGGCTGCATCATGTTCCCAGCCTAATGAGGCTGAGCCTGGAAGCACAGGAGGGATACCAGTGAGTGCCTGGAATGGAGACAGACAGGATGAGATCTGGCTGCAGATGAAGACACCAAAATTTAGATGTATACTGAGACGCTCCTACATGGGTGCTGGGTTTGTCTGCTCCCATTGCAGCCAAGGGAGATCTGTCCAAGGCAGCCTCTGGAGTCAGGGGTTGTGATTCATTTCACCCTGGAAGAGACACCTGCATGACACAGGCCTCCCAGATCTGCACCTTTGCAAAGCAACGGCAGGACACTCTAGGGCACCTCAGGTGTCACTGGACTGGCTACCTGTGGGCAACGGAATTAAGCCCTTGATTCTCACAGGCTCCAGTGGGAGCTTGGGCTCCTGTCTGGTTTGTAGGCAACTGACCATACACACCTGAACGCTGAAACATGGTCATCCAAGAATTAGTCTTCTGGTTTGACCTTTTTAGAATAAAGTCTTTAAGAAACATGCTCTGTGTGAGCAGCCTGTCTTCTAGGGAGAGATATTTCTTCTCTTGTTTTCCACTAGGCACTTGCTTTAGTCTTTCTTTGAATCACATAAAAGTATTTTCTACTTCACTTCTTCAAAATAGTCGTGTGTAGATCAACAGACCGCTGGAAGCAGCAAGGCTACTTAAGGAAATAAAGGTAGGAATATATGTCCAGATGAAGAAAATCACCACCTTTTTGCAGTGAGTACATGATAACACAGGGGAGAAGGAATAAAAACAAAGCCAGTCTCATGGGTCACCTCATTCCAAGCAAAATACAAGAAAACCTGGATATAAGAGTAAGTTGCTGCATAAATAAAGAGAAAGGCTTAAAAATAATTGTTGCAACCAGAGCAGTACAGTTTCTCTGCTCACAAGTTCCTGTGCTACATGTGGTTCTGTTAACGCAATTTTCCTTGAGGGTATTTTTTCTAACTGATGGTGTGGCTGTTGTTGAAATATTTGCTAATGGACTGTATATAAAAACATCCTTGGTCTATAGGCAGAGAAAACAAACACGAGCATGGTGGAAGCTCCTTGCCTTGGCAATAGCCATGAATCCATGTGTGGCTTGCACCCTCATGCAGCTGCTCTCCAGGAAAGCCTGGTTTGCACAACTGTGCCAGAGAGAGACACAGACGCTTTGAGGAGCAGCATAGTTAGGGGATTAGACCCTGCCCTGGATTAGGAGTTCACCATCAGCAGGTCCATGGTGGCCATCATTATGGAAGCCTACAAGACATTATGTCATCTGCTGCCTCTCCAGCTTGTTCCCCCCTGCCCAACCCAGGCATACCCCTCCCATTAGAGCAGTATGCCTGACAATTTTAGAGACCTTGACTGGATACCTGTATCCCACCCAGCATCCCTCAAGGCAAAGTTGTGGTTATTGCAGTCACGGGAGGAGCAGTTTATTCGCACACTGAGGCCTCACCAGTCGCTGCCCCAATTCACACACATCAACGTGATTTGCAAATACAATGCTGACATACTCCGGAGCCTTGGTTTTTCTTTAAGACATGTTCCTATACTGACACCTAGGGTGTAATGATGATGACACTTGCTGATGTGCTCACCATTTCTACCACCATTCTGCTGTCCCAGAAATCACGGTGGTCACTGGGAGACTGACCGTGTTGCCCCATCCCACCTGATGCTATCAAGAACAGATGTTGGTGGCCAAAAGCCAGCTGGTACTAGCTACAAAACCAGCCAGATCTGAGGAGGCTGCCTAGGTCACTGTGACCAGACCGTGCATCTCACACACCGGGGGAAACCAGTGGGAAGCAGATTCTGTGTGGATGGAGGCAGGCTGGACACTGCGAAGAGCCCTTGCCCAGCCAGCTGACCACCTTGGGCACAGCTTTGGTCCACGTGGCTCCTGGATGGGACAGACACCACGTCACCTGAGGCTCTGTTCAAAAGCCCAGTGAGGGAGGGAGAGCCAGGGAGCACACAGAGAAGGGGCAGCATGCACAGGGCAGTGTCAGAAGGATGCTGTAATCCATACAGGTCTGCCTTACACTGCTCAGGTCCCACCTGAATCGAGAATAACTCACCATTCAAAACCAAACCAAAACAAAACCCCCAGCATAGTTCTCTAGAAAGTGCAGGGCTGTATGACCCAGGCTGCAATATTAGAAGCAGCAAGTGTTACACTCAGACCTTTCAAAACAGGCTTCCTAAACAAATTTCCCAATTCCTCATTTCTTTTTAGGAAATTAACCCCAGTTAAAAATGAAGCATTAAACTCGCAGCTGTTAGGCTTACTGTTTGTACTTGCAGTGGTCTGTCTGACAAGCACATTTCTGTGGTGTTAATGCCAACAGACTTGTCCGTAGTAGATAACCCATCTCAGACAGCCCGCAGATCATAAGGCTGGAAGAGCCTCATCCATTTCCCAGCCTCAAGGCAGGGTCACCTGTAGCCACGTCACTTCTGACAAATGTTTGTTCAATCTGTTCTTAAAGTCCTCCAGCGATGGAGATGCCTCATCTTCCTCAGACAACCTATTTCCCTGCTTCATTTCCTTCAGTAACAGAAAGCTTTATTCACTATCTAACCCAAATCTCCCTTTCTGCAATTGGAGCATTTCATCCCATCTGCCACAGACAAAGAGGAAAAAAAACTACACTATTCTTTACAGCAGCCACTGGACACCTATTACCTGACATATCTTTCCTCTTATTCTGTTTATGTCTTACCCATAAACAGATTGCAGCTATTTGGACATTACAGTCAGAAAAGTTTCCCTCCAAATGTCACGTGATTTTAAGGCTTCTGATCTGAAAACTGCTCACAGACCTCTTGATACCTCTTCTGCTCAGTTCAGCCATGGACGAAGGCAGTAATACTTACACTTCAGCTCCTGCTGAGAATGTTTGCTGGCAGCAAGTTTTAAATTTGCCTAATATTAATATTTGCTGAGTAAACTTCGGCTGCACAACAATATATGGGGAGCAAGCCAAAACTTTTGGCTGTAGACAGACATTCAGTGTTCAGTGCAAGAAACTACACACTGCAAAAAATTAACACCAGTCTTCATTATCACGTTCTACCTGCACCCTTGCCCAGGGTCTGCCTCCAAGGATCCTCAGTGCTCCGCATCTCCTGACCGATAAGCCTCCTCTTCGAGGCACCACCAACCACCCCATCTTCCTCGTGTCCTCCTCTGCCTCAGGCCCCAGCAGTGCCACTGCAGAGCCCAAGCTAGCAAGCTGAGGATGGCTCGATAGGGTGGATGCTGCTCTAGCATCATGATGTGTCATGGTGGCAGCACTTGGAGGTTCACCTCACCAGCCAGCAGCTGGTGCTGTAGGAAACACTCTGGTGGGATTCATTTCGCCTGGTTTATCAAAACCAGTGTCAGTTCTTCTCCTCCGAGGTACACAAAACCACTGGCCACTTAACGGCATCTGCAAGCTTTGCAAATATACCATCTGGTTTATCATCCAAGCCATCAACAAGACTAATGATTAGAGCTGCCCTCAGGTCTTGTCCCACAGGACTGCATTTGCAAAGTCCTCTTTCTTTGACAGTGAATACTTGAAAGTTATTTATGAGCACAGTTTTTCAGCTAGTTGTGCACTTGTCTAGGAATGAAAATTTTCTCTAGACCCAGACGTGATTTGAAAATCATGTATCCAATAGCTGTACCAGAAGTTTGACTTAAATGCAAGGTGAATTACATTTCTCACTTCCCCTCATAGAGCAGGCCATTACCCTGCCAAAGAATGAAACTTGTTTTCTTTGACACAATGTATTTTCAACAAATCTATGCTGACGATCTCTTTGTACTTGAGGAGGTGTATACAGATTGATGGCTTACAAGTATGTCCTACACCTTCTCAGGTGCCAGTTTGGCTGGCTGGGACTGTAGGAGGTTTTTTCTTTTTTAGGAATTACATGATTCAAGCCCTGTTTGCACTTTTCTAAATGCAGGCACATTGAGCCTCCCCTCACTCCTTTAATTCATTATGAGAGTTCTAAATTACACAGAGGTGGCTTTGATTAGTTCTTTCCATCCTTGTTTAATCAGAAGCGGCCAGCCTGAAATCAGCAAACTTACGTGTTCTTTAACCTGTTCTTTGGATTATTTTTAGTTACTCTTTAATCACTCCTTCCCCTTTCTGGCCTTTTTGTGGAGAGCAGAGGAGAAAACACAGAAGCAGCCCAGCAGTCCTCCCCTCATGAACCTGTAGCTTCTGCCATTTGATTTGTTTTGATGGCATCTGCTGGCAGACATGGGATGTGCTGCTGTGAGGTAGAGGGGAGCCAGCAGACAAACACGGACTGCCGGCAGGAATATTTGCACCCCCAGTGACAGAAAACAAAGTGAGAAAGACCTGTAAGGCTGTAAGGAGGAAATTATCTCCACCCAGCGTCCAAGCTTGTTCCTGTGCTGCTGGAAACAAGAGTTTAGCTTCACTCCGTGCAAACAGAGGGGAACACATCAAACAGCGCGACGCCTCGTCAATACCAGGAGAGGCTCCAGGCAACAGCCCTGCCACAGTGCAGAGAACACGCTTCTGTGGCACTGGGATGGCACGGGTCTCGATGTACGGCTGCACCCTGTCCCCATCAGCTTCTTCAGACATGACCTCTGATTGTGCAGGACTGACAGAAACGTGGGTGTACCCCCACAAACCGGGGCCAGCTTTGCTGGGACCAGCGATCTGTGCCGCTTGCTGGTATCGCCACCATCCTGAACACCAGCAGGACTGATGGCACTGGCTGCAGGGCGCTGTGGAGGCACAAACACCCACGCCAAGGGTACCTGTGCCTCTCTGTCATCGGGATTAACTCAGTGTAGGAGTCCCCTTCCCTCCCTGCTTCCTGAATTAACCTCCTCTATCCCTCTACCAGGAATGAGTAGCTAACCCCAGAAACAAAGGGAGACGGTGAAACCCCTGGGCAGCCTGAAGAGGACAGTCAGCAGTGGGGAGCAGAGGCAGATGCTAGAAGGACCCGGCATCATGGACCACAGGTGGCCCTGCCTGCCTCTGCCTGTCTCTCTCCACTCGGTTGCCTTCCTCTGAGATGTGGGGGTACAAGAAAGGCAGGGAAGCTTGAAAAGATGGTACCGCTAAAGGCTGTAAAGCTAGTAGGCAAATATCTATTGCTTCTAATAATTTCATTACTTTCATACTAGACTCTTAATTTTTGAGGCTTGATCTGTGCTTATTTTTCAGCACTTGGCGAACTGCTACGAACCCTGGTTTCTAAGAGCACTTTGTTCCTTGAGAGATGCAGCAGATAAAAGAGAGATGTGATGTGCCTCATCAAGAGAAGCGTATGTGGCATCTTCATTAAAAAGGCGTTGGGAATATGCCTGTCAAAGCAAGCGGTAAAGAAAAGTAACACCAATCAAACTGAGTGATAGTGCTTTTCCTGGGATCAGTGTTCAGGAACAGGCAGACTTGGAGTGTTAATTCCAAACTGTAAGTCACTGTTGTTGCAATATCTTCCTTGAAAATTACACCTGGGGAGGTCAGTGGCATTGCTGATCCTGTAGTCCCCACCCCATAGCAGTCCTCCCAAACAAGGAAATTGTTTAAAAACTCAAGATGAAATGAAAACAGGAGTAGGTACCGTTTTGTGTCTCACCACAATAGCTGAGGATCGAGTAGCCATTAATGCCAGTGCCAAAAATAACCATAAACACTGTCTGGGATTGAGGATTTATTTGAGCACTGTGTTCTGCCCAGGACGTGCACACAAAAGGTACAGACACACAGCCATCTAACAGCTCCCCGCTCCTAAGGCTAGCTGGCATGATCTGTCCTTCTCCAAACTTGACCTCTAAAACTGGGGCCATACTGGAATAATTCCCAATGCCCACTCTGGCACGAGGTCTGGGATTTGTGCTAGATGGCATAAACCAACACAGCGTCGTGGAACGTGCTAACAGGTCACCAGTATGAATTCCCAGGTCTGATAGTAGCCAAAGAGAAGGGAACCATTAGGTGGAGACTGCATGAGCATCTGCTCACCTCTGCACTCCAAATCCTCACAAGGCAATCAGTGAGGAAGGGTCCACATGGGAGCCTGAGGCTTCAGGACGAGGGCTGACCCTCATTGTCACATTGGTGGTCTAGAGCTGGGCAGTGTAAGTGGTCCCAGCTCAGGGTGTAAGTGGGGAATCTTGCTGGAGGGCAAGAAATCATCATTTGACATGCATCTCACTGAAAAGCAGAGGCGACTGGGCAGAAAACATTTTAAAGAGGAAACTTTACCCCAAATGACATGAGATTTAAAAGATCAAAAATCAAAGTTTTGGAGAGACATAAAAAAGATGCTCTTCTTTGTAAGAAGAAATAATAAAATAAGAAAGTGTTCTTCTTTTTTTAATTGTTTCTTTCTGTTTTCTGGCCATTTACCTCTTTGCTCATTCTATATTGCGATCAACACATGTCAGGAATGGGGAAAAGCGGAAACTGGGTGAGGAGAGAAAACAGTGAAAACCTGACTTTTTAAATTGTGGTTTAAGAAGTGACCAATTATAACTATTTGACTAGCAAATCCCAAGAGAAAATTCTGCCTAAAAAAATCGTGATGAAGATTAAAAAGACAGCCCTTGCATTTGTGTAAACCTTAAAGTTGTTTAAAGCTTGAGCTTTAAAGCTAGATAAATTCAAATTAGAAATAGGGCATATTTCTGTCTCACATTTTATAGAACTGTGAAACACCAGATAGCTTTTCTGTTGCTGTGACCTGCCATATGAAACATTTTTATGGTTTCTGATTTCACTATAAATAGGGCACAAGAATGATATGCTGTTAATGTAAAAATAATTTTACGTGTTAATTTGCCATGGCTGGAGGCAGTTTATCAGCAGGCTGGGAGATGCCTTTCCACCACTGGATGGCATTCAAGGGACATAAATACTCACACTGGGAACTGCAGCAAAGGAAAATGCCTCTTAGAAAATTAAACCACAAAGCGTACAAAGCCTTTGGATTCTTGGTAATGCTTCTGTAATATATTTGTGTTTTCGAAGGAAATAAATCCGCAAAAATGAAAGAGTAGTTTTTGAAGAGAAAGGAGCTTTCCTCTGAGACACGACTGAATACGCACGTAGGACGCGGGACAGGATATCCCACAAGCAGTATTTCAAGTAGGAGAGTCCAACGAGCCTCTCAGTCTACATCAGCATTAATATGGGTTGGTAGCAGACCATTGGATGGGAGTTTTGTTTTTCCTTCCAGAGACGTACCCAACAGGGAGAGAAAAGGTGAGATGTATTAACTTGACCTTGGGTCTACACAGACACGACGCCCTGGTTGTGCAACATCTGCGCACACAAAAAGCTCTTTAAAGCATTTCTCCCTTTGTCTTCCTTCTTTAAAGCTCAGACCTATGCCAGCATCATTAAAAGCCACCTGATCCCACAGCTGAGCCAGCTGTGAGCAGGAGGTGGGGCTGCAGACCTCCTGGGGTCCCTTCCCCCCGGACTGCCCTGTGCTTCCACAGCCTCACTAAGAATAAAGCCAGACTGGCTTTTTTTATAGATAAGAAGAGCACTGTCAGCGGTAACAGTATTCGTGGGAGTGTAGCTGTAAGGGTCTGGGAATGCGAGTAGGGTCAGGTTTGCAGAGAGACAACTGTTTCTACGTGCCAGCTGATACAGCCAGGAAAGAGGGGTGAGCTCTGGAGCAGATGAGCATCTCCTCAGGTCTGAAAGAACACAGCAAGTTTGAGGTTAGCTGCACGCAGGCAATATTTGCTGAGTTTCACCAACTAAAGGACTTTCAAGAAAATGATAGTTCGCACCTCTGTGGTACAAAGAAAGATTTGGAAGAGGAGAGGTGACAGAGCCACAGCTTCTGTGGTCTAAAGATGGGGTAGAAGCAGCAAAAGACTCGCCAAGAAAAGCTGTGGTATTCCAGGAAAGCAGTGTTCCTGCCAAGTTTTTGCTACATGCTGCAGCTATGAATTTAAGTTCCGTCTTTATTTTTGCAAGTCAGCTTTGGGAAACCTCTGTTTCTGCCACTTGTTGAGAGCGTGACCTTGTGGCAGCGGTCTGGTCTCACTTGCACAAAGGTGTTTGGTGAGCTGTACAGCTAGGGGTACTCGATGTGCTCGGGACTCTTTGCTGCAGGTTAGTTCCATTTGAGGTATAATGGCTACAGGGGACGTAGGCTCCTGGAGAGGGTTTTGCCTCAGGGGATAGATGTCTGAGGGTACCAGGGGAATCTGAGAATACCTGAGTTAAAAGGTGACCTTCTTCAGTTATTATGTAAGGCACTTTGCAACAAAGAGAAGTGTATGGTAGATGGGGCATCTTCATCTTCCTATTGTGTATGCAGTGTTCAGATGGTTCATTTTATATGTGTGTATGTATATATATTTTCATGTTCCTGAAGCTGTGTCCTTTGTTCAGAGAAGATCCCCAGCAGCGCACAGGGTGCTCTCACAACCGGCTGGTGGTATCTTAAAGCCCAGCTACACGCAGCTTTGAGGTGTGTTTTGTTGCTGGTTCTCTGGAGACGCTAATGTTGGTCTCTGGGTCTTTGATACATGTAACTACCTCTCTGATATAGATTATGATGCCTAGAGAGAAGATGATGGAGCTAAAACTGTCCCGCACATACAACCTTGTTCTCCCAGCCTTTGCACTATTCACTTCAGGTCTTCAGGGTGGGGAGAGGCTCTCAGGGAGCAATATTCTGGTCTTGTTTTACACCACCTGCTCAGAGGACTCTTTACCAGGTACAGACCTTGTCCAAACCCTCTTCCCTCTACGGCCCATTTTATGTTACCTGAGGAGGTGGAAGTCAGCGCTGTGTTTTCCAGTCTTAAACTACTATTTACCTACCATGCACAAGATTTTCTGCCCAGTCCATTGAAATGAAGTTTTAAAATAACAAAAGCAGAAAACCACACCTTTTTTTTTTTTTTTTCCTGGAAGAAAACAGTAACGATTTTACTTGACACTGTGTAATATAAAACAGAAGAAATAGGATACATCAAGGACAGGGTTTTAACTGTAAGTGTTGAAACAGTGACTGCAAATTGGGTTTTGGAAACTACAAAACAGTTCAAATATATGATAATTTCTCAACAGATATTATGTATACAACAACAACATTATGTTTAAGCACATTCCTCACTTCAGATTCCCAGCATTATCTTCCCCCCTTAGCCACTCTCTAGTCAAATACTCAAAAGGAAAAAAACCTGCATTAATTCATGGCCACATGGACACCCAGCTAATAACAAAAGTTGTTCCGCAGTCATCAGCTTCTGCCTCTAGACCCTTGACACCCAGCTGAACAGCCAGGAACTACAACTCCTTCCTGAGCTGATCCACAACGCAGCCACCAGCCTGATCCAGGACATACCACCAGACTGATCCATAACATCACCACCCTTTCTCTTCCCAGGCACATCACAAAAACTGCCCCCATGACACCAACAAAAAGCAAATGGGATAATGCTGCCCAAGGATGAGGAAACTGCAGAGCTCAGAAAAGCTGCTTGTTATAGGTAAACAGCTTTACACCGTCTCCATCAGCTGCGTTATTATTGCAAGCACTTTGCTGCTTTTCAGCCTCCCTTCACTCCTCACCATCTGACAATACATCCAGAGAAAGATCATGTTTTAGCATGTGCTTGGGACAGAGAAATATTCAGTAATACTAAGAAACTAGAAAGCATCCTTGTTGAACACTGTCTCACTGGGAACCCCTGTATCATCGCCCCAGCAATAGTTAATACCTCATGCCCAAAGAAAGGTAAAAAAATAAAAAATAAGGAAAACCTATCATGAACAAGTGCTTGATCTGACCAAAACACAATAAAGAAAAACATTGTTCCTAATGCCTATGTGGCCAACTTACTTCTTGAAGCACAGGATTTGTTTACGCTTGCCATTAACTTTGCATTCATAGCTGCAAATGTTACTCATGGCTATGCAATTATCCATCTCCTTTAAAAGTTAAATTAGAGCTGTTTCAGACTCTTACCTCAAGCCCTGCTCTTGGAGGCCGCCTCAGCTGGAGCTCCTTCCCCCAGGCTCCCAGGCTACTGTGTGCCTCTTACTTTTCAAGAAACTACGGCTCAGTGTTTTGCACTTTAATTTATTTGGTGACTTTTCAGAATTGCTTTGTTGCTGTATCCTCCTCTGGGAGTGTTTGCATGAAAGGAACATTATGAACCGCTTAGTATAAAGACATAAAACAAGTGAAATGACAAACACATGTAAAAACATAGCTATTCCAAATCAAGCTAACTCAAAAACTTGCAGGGAAAAAAAATTTATCCCTTCATGCCCTCATCTGGCCTTATCTTACTTGGCAAATTAATGAGTATACACTCATGTGAAGGAGTGAGAACAAGTAAGAACGTTCTCTAGCATGGTCTGCTGACGATGAAAGCTGATGGGCCTCTGCACTCACTTGAGTGTCACTATGGAGAAGATGGGGAGATGATGGGGGGAAGAAAATGGAAAGAAAAAAAAAAGAGAGAGAAAGCACGTTGGCTCTTTCTGTTTAAACACTGGCTAGCTTAGCTGTGACCATGTGGTGGAATTTGTAGTGTTGATATAGGCTAGCAGTGACTTACTATAAGCATTTCTGGAAGGAGGAGAAACAGGGATGGGAGCTATGGTCAGAGTGGTGGTTTTATTTCTGGAATGATTCTTCTCCAGGCTCTCTCCACGCAGAGGTGTAGGAAGTGGCGATGCAGCCAGAAAACTTAAGCCTTGCTTTCTCTGAGCCTAACTATAGCTACACTTAGTCCAAAAGAAAATAACCTTATGAAATTTTCAAGAAAGGAAAACTGACTCAGCTGTAAGGAGACCGGACTCCAAACCCAGCGTCAGGGTAAAGGCAGCCTCAGCAGCCACCAGGAGGCTGTTCAATCTCTATCAAGCAGCAGCTTGAGACAGCTTGAGCTGGATCCTAAGACTTGGAGTGTTTTACAATTATAACACCACAGAAAACAGACATGCCAAAATAATGCTGAAAGAGTGCTTTTACAGAAACTTAAGTGGCCACAGGGTTGGAGGAAAGGTTTCTCTTACAAAGTAAAAGCTGGCTAAAGGATAGGAAACAAAGGGTAAGGCTTAATGGGGGTTTTTACTTTCAAGGAAAAATGTTGGAATGAGTTTTATTCAACATATTCATCAGAAACCTAGTGAAGGAAACCCACAGTGAAATTTCCAAATTCACAGATTGTACTAAACTCTTTTTCAGGCAGACAACTCTTATGCTGATGGTGAAGAACCCCAGAAAGGCCACACAAAACGAAATGGGCAAACAAGTGTCAGACAAGCTTCAGAGTAGATAAATGTAAGTTAACGCATCTAGGTGAACATAAGCTGAACCACACTTACATGATGCTGAATACAGAACTGACAGCGAGCATGTCAGAAAAAACATCTGAAGAGTCAATGTTGACAATTCTCTGGTCATCAATAAAAGCCAAAACAGTACCATGAAAAAGGGTACGGAGAACAAGACAGAGGGCATCATTTTGCTGCTACATATAACTTTGGTGTAAGCACATTTGAGTACTGCTCATGGTCTGCTCTCTGCATCTCAGGAAGGATGCAGTAGAGTTAAAGTCAGTATGGAGAAAATCAACCAAAATGATCAAGCAGCTGCCTGACAAGGTAAAACCTAAGAATGCTGGGCTCTTTGTGATGGAGAAGAAAATGCTAAGATCAGTTGAGTATAATAAAGGCAATATCTAGAAAATTAGTTTTAAACAGATGAAATAATTTTTTATACTTCTCTAACTCTTTGTGACAGGAGGTTATGGAGGCAGATAATATCAGCAGGCTCAACCCAGATTAGATAAATATATAGAAAAGAAGTGCATGGGTGGATACAAAAAAGAACAAGGCAGATAAGTACCCCCTAATATCCCCCAGTAAACAAATATGGCTACTGGGGGTGGCACAAGGGGAACTGACTGCAAGAAGTGCCCAAACTCATGTGCTGTCCTAATCAGCATCTGCTGTTATCAGAGTACTTGGGCTAGAAGGATGATGGCTTTGACCAGAAAGGCATTTCTTAAGCTTTTAGAATATCCAAACCATGGAGAGAGACAGATGTTTTTAAAAACAAATTATCAAATAAATAAAAAAACATATTTCCAAGAAATTACACTGAGATTAAATCCTGTCTCAAAGCAAATTTGCTGGCTTTTTGGTTTGCCTCAACCAAAAAGAATCCTGGTTTCTCTCATCCCTCAACACCCAGAAGAGTTTGGCAGGACAGTAACTGTTAGATTTACTGCTTACACGTGTGCGTATAATGAGAAAGAATCTTATTCCAACCTGACTGGGGGCCAAGTGCTGGGTTAACACATGCCAGAAACAACAGAAACTACAGAGCAACAGGGAAACCCCTTAAACGGGGAAATCCTCCAGACAATAACAAAGTGATTGTTAGTTTCATTCCACCACCAAATGTGTTTATGTGTTTCCTGATGTCATCTTCAAATCTCTCTCTTTTTCTTTGACACAGCCAAGCAGCCTCCTCTCCACTGCAAGAGGCTCCTGCTATATACGAATAATTTAGGTGACTTCCAAGTTAGTAAGCTTTCATCTGGCTGTAAAGGGAAGACATACAGCCTGTACTTATCCAGGACAAGTCCTGGGATAACCTTCTATTTCCCCCTCAACACTATTTAAAATCATTGTTTAGGCAGGGTGACAGTACTGCCCACTTGCAGCTTCTCAGGCTTGATAAAAGTAAGAAGTCTGGTCTGAAATTTCAGTTGACGAAAATTCCTACAGCTCAAGAGCTTTATCTTTCTCCTGAGGAAACATCCTTCCTGCACTCACCAGCTGTGGACTGGAAATCACAATGCCTCTGAATCGTCTGAAGGACTTTTAGCCAGCATCTTGCAGCAGTGAGGCACTCACACCGTCTGTCTGTCTGTCCACACAGCTGTCTGACAGCCACTCCTCAGCAACTCTTTAACCCTTTGGATGATTTCGAGTATTTCTGGCTGATGGGTAATGACCTCAACCCTTGGAAGGACTTACCAGTTTTGTAAAAACCAATAGCTGTTAATGGCAAAATATAAAAATTGGGGTCTGATTGAAAAGAAGTCAGTAGCAGCCCTAAGAAAACACACCGGACAGACAAACAGTGGCATGGCCTGGCTCTGGCTGATGGCTCTGCAGCAGCTCAGATGGGCACCCAACGCGGCTGCCCAGGGAGGAAGGAGAGGGGTTTGCTGAGGACGTGGCAAAATGGGGCTTCAGTGGGGCAGGGCACAGATCGTCAGGAAACCAAGCTTCATTAGACCCTCTACTCACAGAATGAAATTGTTACTAGGAATATGGTGATGTAGGTTTATATAGGTCACTGTGACAGTAAAAAAAAATCATTTTTATCTTCCGCTTGCTTGATCTCCAGCATTTTTAATCTGCAGTATCAGCCTGACTGATTTATGACTACTTATAAAGCACACTGACAAGGACTTCATTGTAACTCCATGCACAAATACCCTGTTCCTAAAATATAGAAGATGCACATTGGCTATCTCTGTAAATAAGAGATTAGACTCCCTTCTGGTATTGTGATATTTTCTCTCTGTGCCCTCTAAATATATATGATTGATCTCGCCTTTATCACAGCCATTTTCTAATGTAAAGAAACTATATTGTAGGGTTTTTTTTTCTGGTTTTCATTCCTACTGAAAATCTGGTATTTAATACCTATAGATATAAATCCCATTCATATCCTCTTTATTCTCTATTATGGTCATCTGTAACAGCTTCCTAATTACATATAGCTTTGTTTTTCCTAGCCCTGACTGTCTATGGGCTCACCGGCCTGACACCACTGTTGTCCCAAAAATTGGGTTCGTCACCTCGTGTGCAAAGAGCCAACCCACACACAGAGTGGAGGTATTTCCTTTTTAATACATGTCTGTGGAGATGGGGGTCTGTCCCAAGACAGCACACCAAGCTTTTGGATTAACGGTTATTTATACACAAAGCATTAATATCTTTCACTTACAAATACATATGCATTATTATTCTATTAAACGATTGGTTAAAATCTCTTCACCTAGTATGTAAATTGGTACACAAGTTTAGTTCTTCTTTCTTTCGAGTCGGTGGTCATGATCTCCCTCTGCTGTAATTATCTTTCCTCTAGTTTCTTACTTCTTTTGGCAACTCTAAGCAGTTCTTGGGTTGCTGACCAAACGAACATTTTATCATTTTGAACTTCTACTTTAGACAGATATATCCTGCTTATCATACAAAGGCACATTGTTTAAGACCTAGTTTTGCATTTTCCTTAAGTCTAGTAAAGGTAATTTCTAACCTATAATTATTTGGACATCACCACTACTCTTCTGATTATGGCCTTGGGTTTTACACTCACCTTCAAACATGAACAATTAAATTCTGTAAGTAATACCAGTCCTGTTCCTCCTCTCTGGCTGATCAGGATTGAAGTCCTCTATGAAAACATATGTACCCTCATTTTCTAGATTCACAAGCACAGTCACATTCACAGATCCTTGAATATCACCCCAGCTTGTAAACCCTCCTACTATCCATGCCTGGGCTCCCTTACCTGGTAACCAGGTCTCCTACTTGCCAGCCACACCAGCTTGAAGTTTGCTAGTAAGCAGAGGTGTGTACTAAACTTTTGTCTCACAGGCACCCCTACAATGACAGATCACTCAAATATTAACACGGCTTCTCAGTCCACACATGCCCAAACCTGGGGTCTGCTTACCCAGCACAGGCTCTGACCTCCAGTCCTTCCAGATGCAGGCTTCCTCCTGCTCACCAACTAGTCCAGCTTGATATTTGCTAGCAAATTACACATACACGTGCACACAGGATTAAATTCACTGGGGGAAAAATAAACACACTTAGGTGTTTACAGGTGTGCTATTTAGACCTCTCCCACATAAGCATACACTCTGATCCCTCCAATTGCTGACACCTAGACCTACAAGCCCTATGGCCCACGGTCCCCCTGGCTGGCACCACCCACACCTCTCGTGTGCATTGGTGTCTCTAGTTGCCGGCACCAAGACCTATAGGTCCCTTCTCCAGTTGTTAGTCCTTGCAGGAGTCACATATAGGATAGAAAGTGAGATTACACACACACACAGACAAAAAGCTAAGTAAAGAATTTAATAAGAAGATAGGACAGACAGCAGTGATCAAGCTCAGATAGAGAAGCATATAGACTGGCAGCTTGCACACACGACCGGCCTCTAATATCCCTTCCCTCTGTTTTCCCACGCTTGCTCCTCCCCAATCCACCCTGATATTCCCCACCACCTTTCTTCACTTTTGCCCCTTCCTCTAAACATTCCGTAATAAATTTTGCACTGTCCCACCAGCCCCTTCTGATATCCCATACCGGGTTCTGCACAGCCCCTCCCCGCCCCGTACCTCCCTCAAACCCGCTCCGTCCCGGGGGCAGCCTTGCTCCCCCTTCCCACCGGTTAGAGAGCCCGGGGGCCATCGCTAATGGCCCATCCATCAGCGGCTGAAGAGGTCTGACCTTTCTTATTGTCTACCTTACCGCCTGCTGTTAGGTTTGTGTATCTGCGTGTTTATTTTATCACTTTCCTTGCTGTGTGTTATTTCTTCTACACCCAGGAGTCTGAGCCAGATGACTTAATGAGGAGGCGGGTGCTGCCGCATTCCACATACCCTCACAGTACACACTCTGCCAGCTCTTGGTGCCTGAGGTCGCCTCAGGGGGGAGAGGGATCCGTGAGTTGAGAAGTTCATGACCAAATGGCTTTGTACGGGCAAGAAGGAAAAAGCCGCTGAGAACGAAAAGAGACCAGGCATCCTAGAATGACACAGGGCTACAGCATCCCATGTCTTCTTTAAAGCATGGATCTCACTCTAACTGGTTACTGGTTTTCAATATTTTTATGGTTTTGCAATGCAAAATACAGAAGTTGATTCAGAAGACGCAAACAAAAGTTTCTCATGTCGCCAATCTGCTACCGTGGGCAGCACAGGCATAGATAGACAAGCTCGTACTTGACGCTGCCAGAGGAGCTCACTAGAGTAAGAGGTTATCAAAGAAGTTTGGCAGGGCAAAAAGGCACATCTCCCCTGCAAGTGAACTTCAGAGAATGTGTTTCCCTCAAGCAAATGAGACATAGATAAAATACTAGGGGACAACCTGCCAGAAGATTGAAATTTTCCAGCATAGTAAGAATAGTGAAGCAACAAGATCAGTCTGCTTGGAAAGATTTTGGAATAACCACTGGAGTTTTTTTTTTTCAAGAAAAAAACCCCATTTTTTTCATCTCCCAGGAATAGCACGGTGCAGATGATTCTGCACTAGGACATGAGACTTGACCAGATCAGTGGTTTTCAGAGGTGAGAGTCTGAATCAGGGGGTTAGGGCACAGAGATCAGGCTAATAAGGTTTACTGGACATATGCTGAATAATGCTTCTTTAAGAACCTCATCTCCCCTGTCTATGAGAAGTCTTTTCTTCTCCACAAAGCCTTATGATTGTATTCTTAGAAGATACCATTGGATTTGCACTCGAGTAGGCAGAAGAGTGGATGAATAGTGGATTGAAATCATCACTAGGTCCTGCTGGTCTTGGGCTGCTCAAGTGCCCATCACAGCCTGTCTAAACTACTTCAGTCACTTGGCACTGCAGCAGCCATCAGCCACGGCCATGCCCCAGGACAGACCAGCCACCCCCACAGCCTGACCCCATTGACCTTCCTTGTCCCCATTAGAAGCTCTTACTGATACCTTCACAGCATCTGCTGCAGGGAAATCCCCTCCCCCCCCCCAGTATATCTCGGGCTTTCTGAGACAGCACATTTAAACCCTTGCAGCCAGCAATGATCGCAAGGCTGATGTTCTCACCCCAGATATTAGGGTGAAGAGCAGGGGAATTCATTCACTTCAGTTCCCATGGGCAGGCTCAAGACCTGCAAGCAGTTTCTCCAGAGACCCCAACCCACTGCAACTGAACAAGGGCTATGTCTAAAATCCCAGTTTACAATTTTAAGGTCATGTATTCTGAACACATATTCTGTGGTCCTCTTTTCACTTAATGTACCCCCTACCTTTCCTATTTGTAGAGGTGAGTCCAGAAGACTGCATTCGGGAATTACTAAAGCCCTGCTCTTAGTACCATGCTGCTCAGGCATACCTTAAACAGCTAATACTGTTGTACCACTCCTCTATTCCACCATTGATAGACAAAATTGTACAATTCTTTATAACATTTTATTCTCCCTCTATTTATCTATATGGGAGAAGATAAAGTTCAAAGAAAAATAAAAGTGGCATAGAAAAACAGAGCACCGCACATAAATGATACACTGTTAAACTTTCTGCCCACAAGGTAAAGAAAAAATGGAAGAGAAATAGGAGAAACAAAATGTTGAGTCTTCCAAAAAATCTAATCACTAAATAAGGAGAAATTGCTTCTTTTTCTGTCCACTTTCCCATCCCTCCCTTCCTCCTTCCCTCCCTCTCCCACAATAAAAAAAAAAAAAAAAAGAAATCTAGAAAGCAAAATCTTTTGTTTTAAGCTATTAAATCATCATTTTTTTTTCAAGGAACATTGATGATTTAACAGTTAGTTTATTTTAAAAATAGATCAAGCCTTCAGTTGTCATGCAAATGCTGTGTTTTATCTCTAATGGAAATAATTAAACTTACTTAAACGCATGAAGAAGCAAAGAGGAAATAAAACAGCTATCCATCTTATTCAGAAGTCTACCCAGTGTCTTGACCAGAAAACATAAGACTTTACACAATGGTGCTATAAAAGCTGAAAAACAAATATTCCATTCACCGTTGTCCTTGATCATTAACAAAGGGACAGGCTTTAGGATTTATGATAATAGCAGGTACTGCAGTGACAATCTGTGTGGTTCTCTATCTTCACATTGTCCTTAAGGGTAATCTTAAAAAAAAGAAAACACACACATATAACAAATAATTAGGATTAGCTACACAGCAAAAACAGCATTCTCAAGTAAAGGGCGTCTGAAGCCCTTTCCTTAACCACAGTGTACACAGGCTCTTTGGGGTACGTGTGCTAGAACAGCCTCTGAATGCCAACCTGTGAAGCTACATAATCAGTGGCTTCTGGAGAAGGTTTCCAACAGTGACATGCACAGTGACATAGTTTGGTGTCCTTAGTTTGGCACTTTTTCAAGTGTCCAATTTTCAAAAAGTGTCAAGTAACCAATCTATGAAAAATCAGGAAGTGTCCTTAAAATATTTCACATGGGGATTATAAGAATGGAGACCACAAACAGGATGAGTCATCTTTATTTTTCATCTCAACCAAATTCCAGTTGCTGCCTAAGGGCAAGTATAATGCTGGTGGTCTAGAAAAAGATCTATGCTCTACTCAGAGGAAGAGTCAGGATGGGTTCAGCTGTAGGTGTCTATAGGCAAGTCAGGTATCTGGGCTCTCATTACAGCCTGTGGAGACTCAGCGCTCTGTTCAGCTGCGCACTCAGAGCCATCAGTTGCCATTTGAGATGTCAAAGGGGATCCCACCAAGCCTTCAGCGGCCACTTCAGAAGGTCTTTTATCTGTCCTGTGTCTCCCAGCCATATGCAGATGTCTTGAGCATCCCAGGGTATCTCAAATGGCACCAAGTCTTTGAGTGGGTAACTGAAATGAGCCTCTAGTCAACACACTGAATGAGCCTCATTGAGACCACCAGAGGACAGACACCTTATCTTGTTTCAACTAGCTCACCCCTTCTTACCTGGAGCTGAATCACTCCCACAATAACCAGCTTAAGCAGACTGCCACTTTCAGAGAACCTTCCAAACCAGAGTACCACATGCTCAAAGTAGTTGCACACATTTACAGTTCCCTCTTGGTTATACTATTAACACAACCTCAATTAATCTAATGAACGCAGATGGTTTTGGTCCCTCATTCCCATACACATAATTGATAGTATTGACTAGACAACTTGCCAGATAACTCCTGCCTATGCAGAATAGACAGAAGGAAAATGACTAATTAAAATCAAATACACTGCATAACATTTAAGGGGAGGGTGCACATCCAGGAGAGTTAAAAATAAGAGGACAAGAAGTCTACCACCAGAACTTCAGGTATCATGAGCCAAAGTAGTTTCACTGAAGTCAGTGACACTGCATCAATTTCCACATCCCAACTGAATATCAGACTCAGTACTGGTTGACACTTTAATTTCCTCTTTAGAAAAAAAAGAAACATCCCAAGTGCAAAGGATATAAATGCCAAGGATATTTCCCTCAAGTAGCTCTCCAATGTCCTCCAGGAAAAACATTCTTTTATATTCACTGTTTCAGCTAAACATTGCATCCTAGAATGAGCTTAAACGGGTCTCATTCACACCCTCACCTTGGTAAAAGCCTTTGCTACGCAGCATGTTGCTTCTGATGTAATGTTCTTTGGAACGAGCATGGTCTTCTTGGACCTCATTGGAGTGGGATAGGCCCGGGAGAAACAGCACCCAGTGCACTGGTAAATGGGTGCTCCTGGCTTGGAAAAGAATCTGTTCTCCCCTAGCTTGCACTCTGGACAACCTGCCATAAAAATATAAGGAAGAGACTTGGATGCCAGCTGTATTTTCATTTTCAAAAAGAAAGGGAAAGTGTGGGCAGTAAGAGGAAGCACTGGCCACATTCTCCTTCTTGACATCTGCAGAACAGAAAAGCACAAAACACCAAAGCTCCCCTCTTTAGGGTCCTTCAGCTCTGCAACATGCACCAGCTGTAAAACTAGAGTGAGCGTTCCTAGGAAAGGAACAAGCATTATCGTATCTTTTCTGGTTTTCTAACTTAATTTTGTTGACAACTGAGGGGTCTTTTTTTTGTACACTTGCTACACTAGCTGTCCCCTAGAAGATTTCCTACTAGCTACAAATAAATAGTTAAGTGGAACCAGCAGGATTTGTAATGCTTCTTAGACATTGACTGTTTTCAGGCAAGACTGTTATCAAGAGTTTTACAAATGCTCAGTGATCCTGAGATTTTTGTAGGTCGCATTTTTCAATTTTCAGTTCAAGGCTGAATTAAAAAAAAAAAAACAAAACAAAACACCCAACCTCCACAAGACCCCTAAAATCTTCCTAATACACCTCTTCCACAGAATGCTACATCACCAACATCCCATATTCTGGGATCTACAGAGGAAAAATATTCTGCATGTTATGAGAAGAAGCTATGGTTCTGCTGTTCCTGATGCTATGTTGCCATTTAGATCTCAGGAGTACAAGAAACCAAAAGGTTTCTATTTGATAATGTTTCAAGGATTAAGATCACCCACGTCAACATGAGGATGTGGTCATCTGAGAGACTTCTGACCTGGAGAAATCCAGTTTAGACAAGAAATAGGAAGCATACTCATAGAAAAGTTATCTTGATTCATTACACCTTCAAATCTCAGTGTCAATAAATTCAACTGAACGATAAGATTTATGACCATTTTTATAAAATGCGTGAAAGTTTAGTTAATACTCTTTACGAACTGTTGCCCTATTTCTGCTTGTTGAGAGCAGCTTACCCTGCATGAGAAACTCTCCGTCTGGGAAAGCATGAAGAAGATGCAGAAATACAGACAAAATGGTCAAAGTGACAGCTGCATACTTCCCGTAGCAATCCATGATCTGTCTGGAAATACAAACACATTTTAAAAGGATTGTTTCACACTGGGTACAGCATCAGTATCTAGGCTATACACTGATAGAGCATTCAGTGCAAGGAGCAGAGACCATTTAGAACCAGGACTGGAAACTGAAAATGCAGTGTACTGATGTGCATTTTATAGGCTCAGAAAATTGACTTCATAACCATAACAAAAATGTGCCTTTCTTTCTGGCCTTAACAATTTTTTTCTGAATATTAACACAAGCCACAGCACATAAACTTCAAATGTTGTAACCATCTAATATTTATGGTTATGGATAAAGCCAGCAGATGCTTACGGAGAAGATGAAAGAATCTGCAGAATCTGGGACACAGAGAGACTAATTTCAGGGAAAATAATTTCACATCAGGACATAATTTCCTGAACCAAGAGTCAGATTATTGGTCCACGCACTGAAACAGCCCCAGGTTGTGCCGGTGGAGGTTTAGATTCAATATTAGGACACATTTCTTCACTGCAACCATTACCAAACATTGGAACAGACTGCCCAGGAAAGCAGTTGAGTCACCATCCCTGGAGGTATTTAAAAGACATGTAGATGTGGTATT
Source organism: Pterocles gutturalis (assembly GCF_000699245.1). NCBI lineage: Eukaryota > Metazoa > Chordata > Aves > Pterocliformes > Pteroclidae > Pterocles > Pterocles gutturalis. The sequence continues at coordinate 61,624 of NW_010116319.1, forward strand.
TAGGGACATGGTTTAGTGGTGGACTTGGCAGTGTTAGGTTAAAGGCTGGACTCAATGATCTTAAAGGTCTTTTACAATTTAAATGATTCCATGATTCTGTAACTTCCTTAGTGCCAAAGTCCCCATAAACCAATTTTCACAGTCCTGTCTCTCAGTAGGAGAAAGCGCCTCTGATCTGTGTAAATAGAGAGGAACTACACGCTGTGCTCCAGCAAGCCCGAGGAAACCTGGTGCCGACAGAGCTCAGGAGGGCTTGAAACAGCCCCAGGGCCACCTGCATCGTGCAGGGTCAAGGGAGTCCCTGGGAGTTCAGAATCGCTGCAACCTTTTGGATCGAGATTTCTTTCAGATTTTACTGATGCAGCAATTTGGCTTTCGGGTGCTGAGTAACAGAAAGCAGGTTTGGTAGAAACAAATCCTGGTTGGCTCAAACTTTTAAAAAAATCTTTTCAATAGATCAGTTTTGTGCAAGAAGGCTACACCTGGCACTGCACATCTGTCCTTCTACAGCTAGTGCATGAGATGAAGTGGCCACAGATAGCATATTGTATGTTCTCTGGGTAATTCAGCAGTTGTGTGGTTACATTTGATCCAGATCAAATCCATACCACAGGATAATGCAAATCTCTGATATTACTAACTGGGGGAACCATAACATTAAAGATGCAGAATATATAAGCTGCAACTGTATGAATATCATCCTGTGGTATATTCGATTATGATTCGTG